>NC_062538.1:5703247-5960747 GCF_022655615.1 Tachysurus fulvidraco | reverse complement strand
ATTGCCTGATTCTTAGTATAGAACTGCATAGAAGAGATTCTTAGTATTCCTTAAAACACACACTTCCTGTTAATGACAAGGGAGAGTCCGGCATGGATTGTGATACTGATAAATTGGGAATGATGCAAGGAAGTGGGTCTGAACATTACCTGGCAATTTCCTGCGAAACTCTCTCTCTCTCTCTCTCTCTCTCTCTCTCTCTCTCTCTCTCTCTCTCTCTCTCTCTCTCTCTCTCTCTCTCTCTCTCTCTCTCTCTCTCTCAGGGCAGGTGGGCTGTGGGAAGGAGTGGCGTGCACTCCGCGTTGATATTCTACTGGCGTCCAGCTCGCCGGGCGCCCTACATAGCAGGCGCTCCCTCTGGCAGTGCCTGGCTTGGCTCTGGGCTCGAACGTTCTTGACGCAGCCTCTCCACATGCGGGCACATGCACCTACACTCACACATGTGAGCATAAACACATTATGACACACAGAGAGGTAAAGCACAAGCAAAAAATTAAAGCACACCTGAGTATTTAATGATATAAAAGCAGGCCAGTCTTGACCAGACACCAGGCTCAGGACCAAGCGATATTTCATGGTGCTGTGAATGGTGCAGTGGCTGTGTGCTGGAGCTGGTTGCTTTGGCCTGGACAGAGACAGAGAGAGAGAGAGAGAGAGAGAGAGAGAGAGAGAGAGAGAGAGAGAGAAATGCAAGAAAGAGAGCCAACAAAGTCAGTTGTGTAGATACATAAAGACTGGGAGACAAAGAATAGGGAAGAGAGAATGAGGTTGACTTAGAGACAGGACAGCAAGGCAGAGGTGTGATATAACTGTGGTGCGGTAATGTGTGTGTTATACCCCGTGGAGCAGGACGAAGTCTGCTTTAATGAAAGCACAGGAAGAGGGCAGCAGCTGGTGGCGTGTGCTTGAGCCGTGAGGATAAGACCGTCGCGCTGGGCTCGCCAGGTTCTCTCTCCAAGCCCACGCTCTCTCTTCTTCTCTCTCTCTCTCTCTCTCTCTCTCTCTCTCTCTCTCTCTCTCTCTCTCTCTCTCACACACACACACACACACACACACACACACACACACACACACACACACACACACACACACACAGACTGAGCTCCTTTGTCCGCTCTGCTGCCGCCCATGCTGGAAGAAGGCCCAGGCCGCGGGGGCCTGGCTGAGTGTGCAGGAGCCAGCAGCAGCGGCCCAAACCCAGACCAAACCTAAAGCCGGCATCGATGCCACTGCGGCAGCACCAGAAACAAACAAGAAGCAGAAACAGACATGGCAAAAGAAGGATTAGGTAGCACAGGCAAGGACGAAGGTGGATGTTGAAAGCATTAGTCATGGAGGAGAAGCTATAAATAAGCATGCTAGGAGCTATTAGCTTAGCACCATTGTAGATTGGAGATGCCTAAGCTTGATTCACACAGCTGCACCCAGTTCACTCAATAAAACTTATTGCACGATTCACACACGTTAAGAATTCATTTAGGAACCTCATAAAATAGTGTCCGTTCTCCTGAATGATACGGTGACTTATTTTTTTGTTGCATAAGATCTAGATAAAAATAAAATATATATAATTTATTCATTTAATTCAAATGCAGATGATATGTTTGCTTCTACAATTTGATTGGCCAGTTTGACACTGGAGCTGCAAATTTTTTTTAGATAATATGAAAATACATCACAAGGTTAAATGCTGATACCGAGAGAAACTGAAGTGTCAATTCAAATAAAATAAAAATGAATATACTATAGCAATATATCACTATATAGTATTGTATCCTATAGGATATACATACTATTCAAAACTACAATGTGAACACTATAGTCAATACATTGTGAGTTCAAATCCCAATGAATCCACACACAGCCAGCAATCTCCAGGAGACCATGAGGGTGTATTTGGCCCTGATCTCTGGCACTTCACACTTTCCTGTTGATCTGAATAACGCCATCCATTTGGTGGAGTCTGTGTGCTCATATATATGCTCAGGGGCCCATCAGTGGCAGCTTGGAAACATTGGGGCCTGACCATCTTATCAGTAGCCCAGAGCCTAAACCATTGAGGTAAAACTGCCCCAGTCTCAGCTTTGGGTAATTCAAAAATGAAAAGTTAAATGATAATCTCATAATGCAACTAGCATGACTTTGATGAATAAAATAAAAATGACTACACTTTATACAAAGTTAACCCTAACCCTAACCCTAATCCTAGTATAGCACACTATATACTATCTATAAACTATAGTATATGCTTATTTTATAAGCATAGCTAGTTTCTATATTATTACACTATAGCGTTCACACTATGGACAACACATTGTGAGTTCAAATCCCAGAGACCATGAAGGTGTATTTCGTCCTGATCTCTGGCTGGGAATGATGCCATTACACACCATTACACACATTCCCCGTTGATCCGAAAAACACTATCCAGTTCATGGAGTCTGTGTACGAAAAAAAAAAATACATTCAGCTGCAGTTTGTTGTTGTAGAAGCAGCAGTTTTCTAAGCTGTAGTTGTATAACATCTGTATGGCAGTTAGGTGTAAGTCTAACCAGTATGATTAGTAGGAGAGACTGCTAAGGGAAATATACTATTTCGTTGTCATGCTGTTTTTGTAATCAGTGATCTGAAACACCTTCCTGACGTCAGTTTTGGGAGCAGACTGTTTGCAGGATGAGAGGTGTCAGCAATGATTTTTCCTGCTTGCCTTCGCATTCTGGATGCATTCAGGTCATGTAGTGAAAGCAGATCACAGCCAATGATGTTCTTAGCCATCTTGACAGCACGTTGTAATTTCCTTATTTCCTGTTAGTAAGCCGAACCGAACCAGATGGTAATGGATGAAATAAGGATGCTTTCAATGGTGGCAGTGTAGAATTGCACCAGGATGGCCTGGAGTAGGCAGAACATTGCCAGCTGTTCTTTGCTGAATGTTCTTATTAACTTAAGACTTTTGAGGTCCTGTAGAATTGTGGTCCTAAGATATTTGATGACATAACAGCTGATTGTTGAATTGTTAATATTGAGTGGTGAATATGGACAAGTCAGTTTCATTTCTGTAGTTAAATGTGTCTCAGGCTCTCAGGGTGATAGATGGTGTACAGTAAGTGGGAACTGACATGCTGAAAATTATTAATCTGGATGTTTAAAAAAAATAAATAAATAAAAAAATTTTTTTTTTACATCTAACCAGATTTCCAATTCTCTGGATTGGTGTTTCTGGGACATGCCAATGCAGATCAAGTCTTAACTTCTCAGTAATTACTTAGGGATTGGACATGAGTTCAAAGCCTAAAACAGACAGATTTTGGTCCCACATCAACTCAGTAACTGTGGTAACTTTCAACTCAACTCATACAGTATACAGTGTTTGTAAGTCGAGATTCGAGAGTCGATTGTATCTCAGTGTTCAGCCTCAAACTTAATACTAACTAAGCATGTCCAATAGTTACTTATTAATGTCGTTATTGAAAAATCAACTAGCCATTAATTTGAAAAAAAAAAAAAAATCTTATGACCAACAAAGTAACGCTAATAATCCTTAACACTTTGATTTGCACAGGACTTTTTACCTTTAAATTATCTTTTTTTTAGCATTTATTGCATGCCTTATTGCTCAACTTTGAGGATACTGCTGGAATTTGTGAATTTCCTATTGGGATGAATAAATGATGTATTTTATCTAATCTATCTAATCTAATCTAATCTGATCTGATAAATGCTAATCTAATTTTCATAACATGCAACTATATAATTATTCATCACATTATGTAAACAACATCACAGTAGTTGACTGACAGCTAACAAAACCAAATGGCTTAGAAAAATGAAATGTTTATGTAGCTTCTTCTGATTAGACCTTTGGGTTTCTCGATAACATGACAAGCTGCACTGTTTGGTCTTGTTAATTTTAAGCAAGAAGATAAGTGACATCTGGCAGAAACATTTTTTTTTCCTTTTTTTTATTGGTAATGTTTCACCACATATTCTAACTAAATGGTTAAACATATAGCAAGTTGTTCTTTAGCCAATTAAAATTGCTGACAAATAATCGAGGTATAAACACAATAAAACATTTCAGGATGTGCTGCTACAGGAAAATAATCATTCTCTTGGTTGAATCGGTTTTCCTCTTCACATCAGACAGTATTTAACCACCCATTCAACCACCCAGCCATAATATAAACCACTGTGTTTAGTTCCTTATATATTAGGTGAAATGGGCACATATGTCATGTCCTCTGCTTTTCTGTAATATATGTTTATCTATGTTATGTAATAATATTTTCAGAAACTTTGTCTTTATTATATAAAGCATTTTTTTTTTTTTTACATTTACATGTATTGCTTCGCAGAGAACATTATACACATGTACGTATGTTGTATATGATCAGATCTCTACAGTGTTTAAGCTTAAGTGTCAACTGTTAACTGCCAACTGTATCTTTAAGATCGACACAGTTATCCCACACTGTCGTTAAATGTTAATATTACAAAGTGAGAGAAGTCAGCGCCTGACCGTGGGCAACATATCCGCTCATGTCTCCGTGCCTGTGTGTGTGTGTGAGTCAGGGCATGTCTGCGTGTGCTCATGCAGCGTGCTTCCTGTTCCACTGAGCCAGCGGAGATAATGGTGAGATGAAAGAGGGAGCGAGTGAGTAACAGCAAAGGAAGAGAGAAGGGTAAAGAAGGAAGGGGGAATTTGGGGAAGGAGGGGGAAGTCAGGTCTTAGGGGCACCGGCGTGTCGCAGATCCAATTACCGGCCCCCACACTGAGGCCTTTGTGCGTGCGTCTTCGCTGATAAATGGAGCCGCAAGCCAGGTCTCTGGCCAGAACGAGTCGTGCTCTATAGCATACCCACTGCACAGCCCCCTATAGCACTATAATATATGACAAAACGCTATCTAGATCTAGTGTGTTCCAAGTGAGGAGAGATTTTTAGGAGAACTTTCTAAGGAGGTACCTCAGTGGATGAAGGACTACAAGCTGATGCCTTCATCCAAGCACAGATCGCTCACTAATTAAACAAACAGAACAGCATGTGGAATGATGCGTTAAGGGTGAACTTAAGTGCCCCTGAGTTATTATTATTATCATTTTAACCAATGTAACCAGTTAGTTTATGAGTTTGGGTGATATTCCTGGCCATTATAAAAGGAGCTTTACACCTTTAGTATGTTACACAACATTATGTGAGAAATATCATGTGACAAGTATCCATTTCTATTAGTTAAGTGTTCCTTGAGCCATTACATGATGCAGATAAGCCCCTGGAAAGAAACACATATAAACCATTTTTGCTAGTTACATTGCAATTGCTAGTTGTCAACCTAGCATATTACGACGATCTAGTAGTAACACGGTTTATTTTCATCAAGCTTATTTTGGATAGTGCATCTAAACAGCTAGTGAAATAAAAATCACCAATAATATTTCTGTGAAACATGACAATCAGTTAACATGTCAAAAACTGACTTGCAATGTAAACAGTGTGACAAAGTTGTTGCTTATATTTAGCCCACCTGATCAACCACGTAAAATACCCTATTCTTTTACCATCTTTGCTTTTTTAATTGTTTTGGTTATTTCTTGCTTTATTCATTCTTAATTTCCAGTAATCATTTATTCATTGGTGAAGGTTTAAATAGCTCCATCCACACTTTGGACACGAGGATATCAGACACTATTTAAGTTGTCTTTCACACCAGAGGCAATTTGTGTTGCCAGTTCAGTTTCTGAGAGGTGTGAGGAAACCAGAGAACCACAGACACTCCACACAGATACAGTAGTAACCTGAGCTTACTATCAAACCCTGGTGCGACTCTGTACAACTCAGCCACCAATTAAAAGCTTTTAAAAAACAATATAACTCACACTAGAACAAATAGCTGTACAGTAGATACCTTAGAGAAGAACTTAAAAGAAGACTTCCTGCTGTTTTCATCATACTTACCTGCCAGAGTTCTGCCAAACCTGTCATTTGTGTTTTCTACTTTCAATGAAGTGCTAATATCAGCACTGTTAGTTTAAATGTTTGCCTCCTGTTGTGGTCAGTGCTGCCAGATTATTATTTAAAACTTGTGTTGTGGACCACAATTTGACCTGCCGCACAATAATAGAGCATATTGAGGGTGGATGTATCTCGTTCTGTGTATACAGATTGTAATGCAGAGGATGGTTGTGTCAGCTAGGCATGACACGCACTTGTTCCCTGTGTGAGCCCATTGACTCAGAAAGCCCTTTGTCCTTGCCTCTCCTTGATAAGCGCCTCTTCCCTCCCTTCCTCCATGTCTCCTACCCACAACTCTGACTTGCTGGTGGCATCTCTTAGCAACGGTGCCCTTGGTCCCAGTGGCGACGCCAGTCCCAGAGTGCCACCACCAGCTCCCACTGAGCCCCATCACTTGGCAACAGGACTGAGCCTCATACACCAGAGGCCTCTTGTCGCTTGGCAACTACGTATGCTTTGGTAATCGTAGCTCATAGTGCATGCTTCTGTGGAAGGGGGTGAGGCTGCAGGTAGTAACTCCACCCAGCCATTAGATACACGCTCCTACTTTTTTGGAAATCATGGATTCAGAAGGACTGTTTTTTTTCAGCAGGATCCAATGAAAAAGTCCAATCTCATTTCACTTGCATCTCTAGAGGCCTTCAGATCCATCTCCATCTTGGGAGGACAGTCTCAGTTTACCTTTTTCTCCAGTTCCATCACTGGAGACCACCAGAGATTAGTTTCTCTCCACATGCATTTCCACATCTGGAGCCTAACCTATCTCCATATACACTTTCAACAAATGTGGCCAAGCTGTTTCCACCTGTGTATTCATCTATAATCATGCAGGATTTCTCCATATCCACCTTCAGCTTGTCTCACTAATCTCAATATTTTCCATCATCAACTCTCTACCTTGATTCTGGTTTCTCTTTACATCCACTTCAAGTAGCCATTTTCCATCCACAGCCCAAGGCCCAAGTGTCCCTCTTCACACCTAGAGTCCAGTCATTCGTCATCTCCAGCACCACCTCAAGAAGCTCAATGCCACTCCACCCCCACCTCTGGAGGCCTCTCTCACTCTTTTCTCCACCTCCAACCAAAGTCAGACATCATCTTCCATGCATGGCTCCACTAACCCCCATAGCAATCTGTTTCCTAGCAACGCTGACTGCGTTCTCCCCGGGAGGGATCCGGAAGTCCACATTCTCACACGGCGCCGTTCTTGGAGCGCATGTCAATGCCTTCATCTCCCTCTACCCCTCCTTTCCCCCTCTCTTTCTCTCTCTCTCTCTCTCTCTCTCTCTCTCTCTCTCTCTCAATCTCTGGTCTCCTCCAAGAGGCTCCCACGCAAGGATTTGGAACAGCTCTCACACACAGTGTCTGAGCGGAAAATAACAAGGCCACAAAAATCTCCCACTTTTTCAGAGCCGTCCTCCTTGCGTGGCTGAGCATGGCTGAGCACGTTTCTCTCTCCCTCTCTTTCTCTCTCACTCTGCGTTATGAAGGACGGCCTAATGACCTCCGACCGCTCGGCCTCTTACAGAGAAAATCCATAAATCCATGTGCTATGAACCTTAGTATAACCCAAGATTGTCTTGAAAATGTCGTCCACTTTCTTTGCCCCTTAATGCCTCAAGAACTGGGTGCTCGTTTTCCCCTTTCACTGTTTCAGCTCTTAACTAACAGGACTTCTCACAAATTCAGCATCACTGTCATTGGTTTCGCCTTCCTCTGAGGGTGAGATCATCATGTGCAGAATCGCTGTGCTTCCCACTGACCCAGTCTGACCTTACTGAGTGCTGGAATATCTGCTGCTCTTATCACTTTAATGGGCTTAAACTCAGTTGGAGAACTTTGACAATTAGTGTAAACAAACCCAAACTGCTGGTGCCTCTGGAGTGTTGGCTAGCTCATTAAGGCTCATATGGCACTTCTCTCCATTTTGGTGAGTGTGAAAGTCCCTCCAGCCCTTCCTGCTCCTCTACACTATTCACCAAGCTGTGTAACAGCATCAGTGAGAAGCTCTAGCCCACCTTGGGCACATGTGAGAAGCTCAGTGAAATCCTAATCCCTTGAGCAGGGTGAAGCACAGGCCCGGCTTGCCTGACCCCTCTGGTTACCATGGATACAGCACACTATAAATAAAACAGAGCGCTTTTTTAAGCAGTTTGGCAGGGCTGGGCGGCCTGCTCACTGGTGGGGTTTATTTTCTCCCACCCTACTCCCCCCCCATCACCCCCCACCCCCGTCTCTCTCTCTGTCTCTGTCTCTGTCTCTCTCTCTCTCTCTCTCTCTCTCTCTCTCTCTCTCTCTCTGTCGCTCCCTCTCTCTCTCTTTTTGTATTGCCCTCTCTATCTCTGTCTTGCTCTCTCTCTCAGTTTTTTCTCAGCATTAATTTTTCACCACTGTAACTGATCACCAATTTTGCCACCATTTTCTGAATGTCCAACAAACTGGATCAGTAATTATTAAACAATATTACTTAATTCTTTTTTTTAGGTTATTATACTAAGTGCAGAGTAAAAACCATGATGGGAGAAGAGACAGGGAGAGAAAGAAAATCTAAGAAAAGTAGAGAGAGGAAGAGTGAAAGAGGGACCATGAACAAAGAGCAGCGTCTTGGACTTGCCCTCACTCACAGAGGAAGCCAAGTTGTTTTGTGGACACTGTTTTTGGGAGCATTTAAATCTGTCGAGTGTAAACAGACGGAGCTGTCCTAACGGAGGCCCGTTAAAGAAAGAAGAAAAAAACGGCAGGCCCATTTTCTTCAAAGTGGCGGCGGAGAGGCGTTGAGAGAGGAGGGAGGCTGCGTGTTTGTGCACTGAATCAGGGCTGCGCTGCAGATTTTTGTCTGGCGAGGCGAATCTCTGGAGGCTAGAAAATAATTTGGTCACGGCTGTGGGAGGTTGCTGGGGTGGGGTGGGGGGAGTTGGTGGAGGAGGCAGGGTTTCGGCGTCTCATGGCGGTGAGAACACGCTTGACACTTCATTCCTTTCCAGTTAATGCAGCACGGACTGAGGGCAGTTAACCCTCCGCCTTCCTTCCTGGGAGCCTGAGAGTCAGGGCTTGGTCTTTTTGCCTGACCTTAGCAAGGGACCTGCTGGGATATACACTGAATTGTTGAAGAGCCTGAAAAACACACAAGCCTGGACAAAAAGTTTATTTATTACTGTGAACAGGAGACATCTTCAGCTGCCTGTTAAAGTGAATGAAAACAAAGACATCATGCATAAAACAACTTTTGAATGGTAGTTCAAAGCAGATGCTTAAATTAGTAAAGCTCACTGATGAGTTTCCAGATGGCTTCAAGATTACATTAGATTAGAATTCCGCTTGTGTTTACTTACTACTAGAAGTAAATTAAAAATACTGGAGCTTTAAACTCTGTCAAATGCAGGACAGGTCTAGTCTGGACTAGTCTAGCCAAAACATGATTAATGGTTTGTTTAAGGCTTTTGAACTACTTGCGTTGACCGTGCACCAGTCATGTGGGACTTTTCTCCCAAGATCAAGCAGAAAGTCAGTGTCCATTGACCATGTCCAAGCAGCGTGACCACTTACGTTCTGCCTCTCATGTGACTCTGGCCGAGACGGAGCCTGTGGTGAGAACAAAGGCACAATGGCTTGCTCTACTTTTCCAACCCAACCACGCCACTCCTGCTGCAGGTGGACACTCTGGCACACATAGAAGCCATCAACCCAGATTTTTTGCTGTGTGGATCCATGAAGACGCACTTGTGTGTGTCTGTGTGTATTTGGCTGGTGAGCAGGGAGTTAATTCAGCAGGTCTATGGCAGCCATCCTGCCCCTCAGCCAGATTAATCATGCAGGAGAGACGCAGCAGGCCTCGTTCTCTCCGCCTGGGGGCCGAGCCGGGCCTGCATGCTTCCCCTATCACATGGCCCAGGCCTTCTCTTTTCTCTTCCCTCTATCCAGGGAGGAGAATAAGAGCAACAGCCCCCAGAATGCCAGGCATTTCTTCTTTCCCTCTCTTCCCCTATTTCTGTTGTCCCTTTTTTCCTTCATCTGTGGGCGTCAGGAGATAGAGGCAGGCAGAGAAAAACAGAGGCGTCCATCTCCCATGCGTGCCGGCAACAACAACAGCCCCTTTTTTATCTCTCATCGGACGGCACGGTCGGCGATGGCCAGGCTGAGAGGAGGAGGAGGAGGAGGAGGAGGAGAAGTGGTGGTGGGGGGTTGGGGGGGTGGGGGTGGTAGATGAACGGGGCTGCCAACGGCCTCCCGTACTCTTCTGGAAACAGCTCGCCAACGTCTCTGTGCGTCAGAGAACAGCCGCTGTCATTGTTGCTCTCCCAAGCACGGGACTCAGATCCAACTCTCATTCAAGCGTGCATGTGCGTATGTGTGTGGTGTGTGTGTGTGTGTGTGTGTGTGTGTGTGTGTGTGTGTGTGTGTGTGTGTGTGTGTGTGTGTGTGTGTGTGTGTGTGTATGCTTGCGTGTGTGGAATGATGGTGAACTGAAGGATGGTTCTGATGATCAGGGAGTTGTCACATTTTACTTTAGACGGCTAAACCTTGTGAAGCTTACGTTTCTCAGCACCATGAGTACATGTAGTATGAGCTAGTTCATACCCGGTAACAATCAGTCCTTTTGCATAAACAATACACAGATGACTAATTACAGATGAATAATCAGATAAACAAGCTTAATCATGGACAACAAGAGGTACTGCTAATGATGCTGAGATCAGCTGTAATTAGCGTTAGCGATCTAAACATTGAAAATAATCACACTATAAACATCTGACATCATATGTTCACATTTAAGTTCCTGTTAAAGGAGCACTCCCCTACAAGACTAACATTTAATATCTTTATTGCAGCTTGGGAAGACACTTCTCATGCGAAAAGAAATTGTCTATCATACATAGTTACCTGAGATATGTCTGTTTACCAACAAAAAGTGCAAAACCATTGGCATACAATTCATCTAAAGATTTTATCCCAGCTATGCAGCAGGAGAATCATGGACATTTTTTCAGCTTTACAAACTGAATTGATTAGCCATATATCTGTTTCTCCACATCACAAAGCTTTACAGCAACTTGATCAATGAGTGGTATTCACTGTGTGAGGAAATCACATTCAGCTAGCAAGATTTAAAACATCTTTAGGCAAATTGCTTTTACCACTGTATTTTTTAAACTTACCAATATTAACTGCGCAGAAAAGTACTATGTATTAAAAACTAAATAAAACATTTCCACAATTTTACTGCAATATAGTTTTTAAAGTTGAGCTTTAACAGTATTTTCTAGGTTATATAGCAATCGTTTTTTTCTGCTTGCCAAAATTCCGCCATAGCACCAACTGATCGGTTTTCCCCGACCACCACGTGTCATGTTATATAGTACACAGTAACACAGTATTCAATTTCTCAGCCTCAGCTTTTTGACAGAATTTAGTTTTTTCTATACACCAATGTCCAGGGACCACAAACACCCAGCATGTTTTATGCAAATATGTCAGGCAAATCCCTATGCAATCACTCAGTCCTGACCGCTAGCAACTGATGTATCGTATAATAGGTCTCTTTAGTTGTGCTTTCGATCACTTTTGCCTATATTAGAGCCATTACAATTTGAAGAATGTATTCCTAGCTGGAAAAGAGAAAGAGGCAAAAGCTAAAGGTGTTTTTCACTAGTCAACTTTTTAATAAATTCTTAACAAGAATGTTTAAAATACCACATAGTCATGACCTCAACAATCTTAACATGCATTCAGATATAGTCTGTAACATGTATGTATTGTTTATTGCTATTGATTTTTCAATTTTTATAAAAAACATCATCTGATTAGTTACATATTCTTTATAAAATATGGTATTAAGTTATGCTAATGACATACTGTATTCGGCTTTCTAGCATTGGCTAATTGATTTTCTTCTACATTACTAGAAAAAAGGGTGTAAAGATATTTAGATGGTCCATAAGGGAAAGGACTGAAACATATAAGGTTAAAAAGATGGCAGAAATCATTTTTGAATTGTGTGTGTGTATATATTTACATTTACGGCATTTAGCAGACACCCTTTTCCAGAGTGACTTACAACTGAGGGTTAAGGGCCTTGCTCAGGGGCCCAGCAGTGACAGCTTGGTGGACCTGGGGTTCAAACCCATGACCTTCCGATCAGTAGCCCAACACCTTAACCACTGAGCTATCACATCCCACAATATATGATCAAATACATTCAAATGTTTATTTCATATAGCAGGTGTGTTTCCTTTAGTCACAGTGTGTGAGATAATATCATTAAGTGTCCTGAACTTTCCCTCATAAACAAAATGTTTATAGAGTTTGGGGCAGCCTGATATCTGCCCCACTGGGCCTCTGTTAGTGCTTGTCGTAGTTCCCATTTCTGGCCACTAAGAGTAATAATGACTGTGATGATTAGCAAGCTGCCTTACGATTGTGCACTTGTTGAAAGGTTGCCAAAATTGACACATCTTGTAAAAGGCAACTTTTAAAAAAGCAAATATATATTATATTATTTACATTCTATTACAGTGATGCCTCGAGATATTTCGTTCCATGACCTTGCTCGCATCTCAAATTGCTCGTATCTCAAAACAATTTTCCCCGAAAATTACGGATCCGCACATGGTCGGCACCTCACGTAGTGCCTTTGCGACTAGGAAATGAATGACTTCCGTATTATCGGCCTTTGTTTGTCGTGTGCAGTGGAAAGGCAGCTTTAACCGAGTGAGACGTGGGAAGCTGCAGCGGGGGAAACAGAGCACACATGGTTGTTGGGGATCTTTGTTACGGCGGCGGCGGCTCGGATGCTCGTATCTCTCACGTGGTTGTTGGGGATCTTTGTTTCGGCGGCGGCGGCTCGGATGCTCGTATCTCAAAAATGCGCTCGTATCTCACGTCAAAAATGTGGTCGAATCACAGCTCAAATCTCAAAACATTCGTATGTCAAAGCACTCGTATCTCGAGGCATCACTGTTTATACATTATACACTATATACATTACATTATATATATATATATATACAGATATAATGTTTGCAAATGAAACTAATTGTCTCCAGTCTCTCACTGTCTTTCTCTCTCTGTCTTTCTGATTACAGCAAGCAGGGGGCAACCAAGAGGACAGACAACTTAAGGCAAGTAAAAATTTGTTTATGGGTTTAGTGACCCCTACCATCATGTTTATGAAATATTTCAAACTGGAAAAAAAGACACTTACCAAAATAACCTCTCTCTCTCTCTCTCTCTCTCTCTCTCTCTCTCTCTCTCTCTCTCTCTCTCTCTCACACACACACACACGCACGCACGCACACACGCACACACACACACACACACACACACACACACACACACACACACACACACACACACACACACGATACTATCCTTGTGAGGACCTTAACATATTTGTTTATACAGCTAATTAATGTTATGCCTAAAATTAAATCTAACCCCAAACCTTTTGCTGCTTTTAGGGTTTCTTTGCTTATTTATTTATTTATTTATTTATTTATTTATTTATTTATTTATTTATTTATTTTTTAATTTTTTAATTTTTTAATTTTCAATTTATGGACCAACCAAAAGTCCCCACACTGTTAAAAACCGTCACTTACCTATCGGTATAGGTACATTTGCTCCCCACTAAGATATAATAACTAACTAAGATATAAAAACACACATTCACCAGATCTACTAGTCCAGTATATAAAAAAAACACCTTAGATTCCTTGGAGGATTCTGATCATTTTATTGCTGAACTGTGAGCATTGCTCACAGAGACAATATCTAACACTCATCCTCACATAAAATCACTCAAGTCATCAATCCATACAGAGAAACAATAAACAACAACCCTCTCAATGGTGCAAACGTAACACAGCAGAAAAACAAGTGCAATCAAATATTATACTCCCACAGTAAACTAGTAATGGTGGGGGAACATATCGAAGATGGCTGACATCTGAATGGCGAATAATTAGGTTATAAAAGCTATCGAGGAAGGAAAAAAAGGGACTTGGATTGCCATGTAGGTAGAAGTTAACATTGTACACACAGACAAGATGACGTAGGACAAAAGAGAGTCAGGCAGAAAACAATATAGCTCTCAAACTCTTTATGCTAAGCAGTAATAAATTTGCAGAACTTTGATCTTCGTGGTATAAAGTACCACACTGATACCATGCTCATCACAATGCACTGCAGTTGATGCAGAGTCAAATCAATGAGACATGGTTAAACCCTAGTCCCGATATACCATACTACAGAAATCATGGTTAATGTTCACCATCAATCAAATCCAATACGCCTTTTAATGCTTTATACGGATGATTGTTTTAACCGCACTTCTCTGCATAATGGACATCAATGGTAATGACTTAATACTGTCCACACTATCACGCTGTAACCAACGGGTGGTGACAACGAGCGGTGGATGCAAGTGCAGATTTATTGATAAATGATGCAAACAGAAAACAAAATAATGAGAACAAGAATCGGCCAACACATAAATACAACAACAACAAAAGCTCGAAAACAAGGTGCGTACAAAACCAGGGTTATATCAAGGTGCAGCGACACACAGGTGATAGTGGTGAGGTGTGAAGTGTGCCGGGGCTGATGGGAAATGTATTTCAGCAGTATATGTGTTGGATTAATATTGATTTTCCTGATCCTGGTGTTACAGCTGTCCTACACAATGTCACAATTGTGCTGCTTTTAAGTATATTGAAGTAAACATGTGCTTGATGTTATGTGTGATGTATGAAAGCGTAGTAAATGAAAGCATCACTGAATATTTGAGATAATTAAAAATGTTACAGTTCACAATTTTAGCCAGCTCTCCCTTATATGTTCTTCAAATAAACCAATAAAAAGTTTTTTTATTTTATATCCTTGGTGGATTCCATAGATCTTTATTGCAGCCAAGCCTGGAGTTCGAATCTGCAATGTTGTTTCTCACTGAGCTTTATTTGCGGTACCATCTTGACATTTCCCTGACTGATAAGTGCCCATTTCATTCAGAAATCCCAGAACAGCATCAAGAACCTTTTAAGAACCTTTATTTAAAAGTGCAATCTGAGGCCACAGCTCCCAGAAGTGCTTGATCAAGCCTCTTAGGCGTGCGCTATAGCACAGGAAGGAAGGGTCTCGTCAGCGTTAATGAACGTGGAAGTCGTTGCTCAACCCATACTGATGGCTCTGCTCGTCATGATCTGTCTGAGGCCGTACACACGCGCGTCAGGTGAGTAGTGCTGACGGCTGCGAAATGACTTATTTTCCCGATGTGCCTAAACTGAAGAAATAGCTCTCTGTGCTGGTGAATCAGCACATGCACAGCCTCTTGAAGGTACACTCTGTAACTGAAGAACAGCAACGCTGTGTGTTCCCACTTCATTTGCTATAAAGCTGAGAGGACGTGTCGTCCTCTCCTCAGGTCCCGAATGCAGGAGTTAATAGCCAATAAGCGGAAAAAGTGTGTAATTGCTCTGTCGTTGTTTGTTGTGAACCATATAATTAGTATTCTTTGATGCACTGTTGATGTTTATGGCTGGTAGATGTGATAGTATAGAAAAACTCTAGATAGATCTTCAAAAAAAAAACAACTTTTATACACCACAAAGCTGACGTAAACAACGTGTCTTTACAGAGGCGTTCTGTCCAAAAACTGAAGTAATTGAAGTAATTTGTCAGTAATGATGGGAGAAAAAGCATTGTGGAAATGTAACATGCTTTGAGACAGGAAACGTTGCCGGTTTTTGCTCAATAAACCCGTCAACACGCATCATCTCATTAGTCCCGCTGGCTGTTCCATTTCAAAAACGTGGAAAATCACAAAGCAGCTCATGCAGAGAGGGCTGCATTTTCTCTCATCATAACACAGATTGCCAATTGCTTCAACTGTGGGAAAAATTATCTTACTGCGGAATTCCCCCTTCAACATTGCATGATTTGTTAGAATATAACATTAAATACAAATATTGTCGCCGATTTCTGGACACGAATATAATCTGGTGAACAGTTCAATAAAAGCCCTATATGTACAGCAAACAACAGTATAAAAGTCTGTAAGAAAAGTGTCAAAAGTTTAAACAATTTTGCATTTTGCACCTCCTCTTCCTCCTCCTGAGGGCAATTATAAAAGATGCAAAAATTGTTATTCGAAAATTGCTAGAACCCCTCGTCCTGCTGCGCTGCTTGTGCAATTAGAGCAGTGTTCCTGAGAGAGGCGGTCTGAGCGTCCTGTCATCTTCGCTGATTACCTGAACGAGTGTGAGGGGAGATGCTGCAAGTGGCTGGGTTTATTCGGGACGGGTGGTTTGTTGGATCTTGGTGTAGGTTGTGAGCAGGTGGAGTCACTAGACACACTAAAGGTCTTCATCAGCTCAGCGACACGGCCACGCCCCACACGGTTTTCCCCGCCTACTCCAAATTCAGTCCGCTTGGAGGCGGACATCACTCGGATATCTTTCCCTGAGAGATAGACAGAGAGAGAGAGAGAGAGAGAGAGAGAGAGAGAGAGAGAGAGAGAGAGAGAGAGAGAGAGAGAGAGAGAGAGAGAGAGAGGAAATAAGAGGACGATATATGAACTACAAATTCACAAGGCCCTTAGAAAAAGTGGGACATTTCCACTGATGCCGTCATGACATTTCTCATTATAGTTCAGTAACAAAGGCTGAGAATCTATTCTCGCACATTTCCCTTCTATCCTTGGTCTTCTTCCGCCCTCCGTTCACATCTTTTTTTTTCCTCCCTCTCTGTCCCTGGCTCTCTCTTCCAGGGCTACAGACTGCCAGACCGGAGGTCGTTGGCAGAGGAAGTAGAGCAGGGACGCAGCTGGGTATAGTTGGTGTGTGTGTGTGTGTGTGTGTGTGTGTGTGTGTGTGTGTGTGTGTGTGTGTGTGTGTGTGTGTGTGTGTGTGTGTGTGTAATTGAGGGACGGAGGGACGGGAGATGAGGAAAGGAGGGCCGCAGGGATGGCGGTGCAGAGCAGACAGACGCTGCTCAGACACCAGAAGGCTTGAGGAACCACATATTTTTAGCCACATCCCCGGGGGACACAGATGTGTAAGCCTGCTCTCACTCTCTCTCACGCTCACACACACACACACACATACACACACGTACACTTACCCCTTCTCGCTTTCACGCACAAACTCTGACACGCTTAATTTTTTTCTCCATGCAAACTCTGTCTCCTCCAAACACAGCCTCACACTGTCTCAGGCACACCCTGCCGCGAGAGGTGTCCCAATATTCCTCTCAGTGAATCATGAGCAGGAGTGCAGGGGATGCAGGAACGCCTCATCCGTTAGGATGGATATGCGACTAAGTAGGAACCTGGTAGGGTGAAGGCTGTGGTGCTTTTTCTCAGCCGTGTCCCTGTGTTGATAGAATTGCAGTGAAGAGTGTGGACTAAATGTTCATCAGAATAACACTACAGTGTCTCACTGTTTCTGGATCCCAGGTTCGATTTCATGTGAAACTCGAGTCCCTGGGTCCATATTCCCACCATCCCTGAGGACAAAATCCTGTTCCACTGTGTCCATAACCATGTCCAAAACCATGTCCATAACCATGTCCATAACCATGCAATATTCCAGCAACATTCTAAAAAAACTTCTTCTAGTTATTTGTACAGTATGTTGATCATACAAAGTTACTGAAATAACAGTTGGAAAGGTTGCGTCGCTGTAATACTGTATGGAAATGTGTAAACAAATTTAGTTCACATATAATACCTGTGTGACAGATTAAAAACAGTCCTGCATCATGAACCATGTGATGAAGTGTCAGAGACACAAACCTTCCAGGTTTAGGCCACACCCACTTTTGGTGTTAAATTCAAATACAGATACAGAGAGGGATATTTGGAGCAGATAGAGAAATAAAAACTCATCAGCACTGACTCATAGACAGCAATATTGTAAATCTGTGCGTCTAAAAAGTAAGAAATGAATTTGTAAATGTCATGCCAGATTACACACTAAACCAGTCTGGCATCATTTTTAATTTCTTGCAAATGAAAAGAATAGAAACAAATGACCTTCGTCATGTATCGAGTCTATGTGTGTGGTTTTTTAAAAATACATTGTCGTTTTCATGAACAGACCCGTGGAACGGCTCTGAAAGAATGTGTCTTGACTGCCCTGCTGTGTTTGTTGTCTTCTCCTCCTCTTCCTCTTCTCTCTTTTTTTGCCCTTCCTCTCACTCCCAACACCCCCCCACCCCCCTTCTGACCCGTGGTTCCTGTGTTAATGTCCTCTCGCCGCACTGCGTGGGCCTGCTCTGATTGTCTCTGTGTGTTGTGTGGTCTCCACGGAAACCCTGGACAGGCTCCAGCAACCTCAGCGGACACACCACACACACACACGCACACACACACACGCACACACACACACACACACACACACACACACACACACACACACACACACACACACACACACACACACACACACACACACATACACACAGCGTCCAAAGCTGGCTGATCCACTACGTTCTCCACGCCCCACTAATAGCCTGTGCTGAGCCTTGCAAACACGTCCCATATGTGTGCGTGCGTTTGTGTGTTCAAACACGTTAGCGTCCTGTGCGCCACTCCCTCCTGTTAGCTGACACCAGCATAAAGTGCGGCACGCTACTTGCCCTGGCGTGGCATTCTCCATCCTCCCATAACCGCTGCACTTCCTCCCACCCAACACAACCTGATATGAGAGAAGCTGTGGAACCTGAGCCTGAGATCTGGGAGGATCCACACACACACACACACACACACACACACACACACACACACACACACACACACACACACACACACACACACACACACACACACACACACACACACACACACACACACATCCAGCCTCCAACCACTGTCTTAACTGTTCAATCAAAGCTTAAAATCACCTAAGCCTGTATGTGTGTGTGTGACAGTAGTAACCTGTCCTCTGTGTTTGAAGACTAGTGAATTATCCTCTTAATCATGGCTTCTCTAAACTTACCAGTGTATTTCAGTTTAAATTGACATACTAAAACTTATTGGAATTTATGCAAATTAGGCATGACAGAAATCTAGAGCAAAGATTGTTGGGTTTTGTATGTAGCTAGTACAGGTAGCTCACTTTGCTAATCGGCCAAAGATGCTAGTATGAGTGTATTATTTAATTCGGCTTTAACTAGTTCTTTACTTTGTAAGGTGTGATTTAGCGCTTGATAGTGTAAACATTGTGCAATGCTAGAGTCTTGATAACAATAGTTTGTTACTGATAGCTAGCATACCTAGCTAGTTTAGTACAATTTTCTCATAGACTAAATTTAGTGGTTAGCGGTGGGATTCAGTGGTACTGTACATTATCATCGCTGATTTGTTACCACACGTAATCAGTGTTAACATTACACAGGATGCCTTCTGAAGATCAGTGGCTCATTTTGGAAATCAAAGATACTGGATGTTCACAATATTATGCTTTTTTTTAGAGCTTTTTTTTTTAGAGATTTAAACAACTTAAAATAAAAATATTAGCTGTCCAGGTAAATAATGGCACAAAATAGTAGATTAAAGGCAATTAATCACAGGAGCAAAGAGAACTTAAATTCATTTTCATTAATAAACTGCAACAAATTGTGGATTAAATCATTCATAAACAGAAGGAGGTGCTGTTTTACAACAGACACACACATACACAAACACAGGGCTGGATTACACATTATACTGAGGTGGCACGATTTTACAGGAGGTAGTGTTGTTGCCTTACACCTCCAGGGTCCCCAGATCTGTGTGGGGTTTCCTCTAGGTCTTACAGTTCCCTCCTACCTTTCAGAAGGTTAGTACACTTAATTGAGCATGTGAATGAATGTGTGTGGGGACGAGCATACTTTCAGAGGTGTATTCCCACCTCACACACACAGTGTTCCTGGATACGGCTTCCAGTACAGTGCCACCTTGACCAGGATAAAGTGTTTCCTGAAGATGAATGAATAAGTAAAATAAAAAATCTTTTACTCAAGCCAAATCTAGTGGCCAATTAACATTGGCTAAGATACTGATATACATGTCTCCTCCTCTCGAATCTGCAATGAAACATACACCTCTGGAAAGATCTACCTCCTCTTCACAAACACAGAGTCTGTGTAAAAAGACAAAAAAGAGCACTATCTCTTTAAATACCCCCACCCCAGAGGGAGGGGGGTAGAAATGGGGCAGAGGGCAGAATTCCGGAGCGGCACGTCTATGCGCTGAGCCAGGCCGCGGGGGGGTCACGGCTGCCAGGAGGAGGGAGTGAGTGAGTGTGTGTGTGTGTGTGTGTGTGTGTGTGTGTGTGTGTGTGTGTGTGTGTGTGTGTGTGTGTGTGTGTGTGTGTGTGTGAGCGCTTTTAAGCAGAGCCGAGGCTGGGGGCCCTGTCACTTATCAGCTACGGCCGAGCGTCGCCCAGGGCCAGAGTCAGGAAGCAGTACAGGAATGTGTGTCCTTCCCTCTGAAGGTGAAGAGAGGAGACGCAACTCGCACGCACTCACTCTCTCTCTCTCTCTCACACACACACACACACACACACACACACACACACACACACACACACACACACACACACACACACACACACACACACACACACATGCGCTTCCACATACGCATGCATGCACTCATAGAGATGGAGGCAGCAGCTGCGGGAGTCTGTTACGCTTGCACGCACACGTGCACCCACAGGAACGAATGCGCAGAAACACACACACACTCTCTCCCTCTCTCTTTCCAGCTCTCTCTCTTTCAGCCAAACTCTCAGCTAGTTGGCTTCACACATCTCATGCATATTGAAAGTACCTATAAACACATGTTTTTCACACTCTTTTATACGTATCAGTGGCAAATAGCACTGATTTACTTCTAAACATCTTATGAAACACATATGAATTATGAATCAGAAATAATACATCTGTGAATCTAGAATGTGGAAAGATATAGAGAGGAAGTGCTTGTGTGCTGTACCTGAGCCAGGTTTGTGTGTGTGTGTGTGTGTGTGTGTGTGTGTGTGTGTGTGTGTGTGTGTGTGTGTGTGTGTGTGTGTGTGTGTGTGTGTGTGTATCTATTGTAGTTGCAATGTATTGATATGTCCAGGAGGGGGCATTTATAGAAATACAAAAAAATGAATTGTAATGTATATTAACACACACTGGATGGTGCTGGTTCAGCTTTTCGAGAGGTCATCTTTGCATTGGATCAGTTAAAATCCTTATATATATATATATATATATATATATATATATATATATATATATATATATATATATATATATATATATATATATATATATATATAAGGATTTTGGTAAAAAATGTGGTGAAGCATGGCAATGAAGCAAAATTACAAATAAAGAATACTAAAACTAAACCAGAAAAAAATGCAAAGACTTTCCCATCACTAGTGTTAGCCGGTGATCTGGAAAAGAGTCTAGGCTTTCAGAGGAAGAAAAATAAAATCTTTTACAACCGTGGTCTGGGCAAGGTCATAAAGATTCCACCAGTCTGGGCCGGTCTGTGTAAAATGAGACGAGGTTAACCAAACAGAAAGGCTGTGGTACGAAGGTAGTGTCAAACAGGGTGAAAAGCAATAGACAAACTGCCTAAATGAAACAGTAGACCATGCTAGCAAACAATGCTAGCAAAAAATACCATTAGCATTGACATTAAAAAAATTGAGTCAACGGCAAGTCCCGGTTTTGAGTCAGAGGCTTTTTGATTCAGCAATACGTGTTTCAAGTTCAATAACATTTGCCTATATAAACCTCAATTGTTTTCATTCCAATTACAGCATTTGGCAGATGCCCTTATCCAGAGCAACTTACATTTATCTCATTTATACAACAAGGGTTAAAAGGGCCTTGTTCAGGAACCCAGCTTGGTGTTCCTGGGATTCGAACTCACAGCCATTTTATCAGTAGGCCAATACCTTAACCACTGAGCTACCACCTTCTATAATTTGATATCACTAAAAAAGATTAATAAATTCTAGCTATCTTGCTATCTCCTTGTTTTACACAATGCCCTGAAAAGGATCTAATAGCAACCAAGGAGTCGGATGCAAGTGAAGGTGGAGAAGGCGTTAATAAACCTTAAGCAGACAGGTTCAGCAATCAGGGATCAACCAATAACAAAATAGTAGCAGAGACAAGACATGAATTAAAACAAAGACATATGACAAAGTAAACATCATAGTGGATTATAAGCAGAACAATCATAGTGGATTATAAGCAGAACATACACAGAGACGCACTAGCACTATGGGGCTAATGGTTGCTGCTCTACCAGATGTGTGAGATGGAGATTCCTGACAAGTTAATCATAAAATAATATTACTAATCATTAGAAAATCACAAATAAACCCAGAAAACTGAAATGGTTACCCAACAGTGTAGCTTTATGTCATTAGAGATATGTTATTAAAATAATTTACCTCAGGTTAGCTTGGTAGTGAAGAAAGCTAATGAGGTAATATTAGCTGGCTTGACTAGCTGGATAGAATTAGCTTTATTGCTGGATGATTTATTAAATTGATATCAACACCTGTTGTGCTACGCTAACTAGTAGATTATCTTTCACATCTTTCTCGATCTTTTTTTTTTTTTTTTTACCTCTTATGTCTATTCTAGGGAAAAATACATGTCCACCCACCGTGTCTCTAAACTAGCACTTATTTTCAATTTAAAGAAATATACATATAGTTCCTCACCTCTGCTAATTTGAGGCTCGCTAGCTTCAGCTGTGTGTAGCCTGCTTGTGATTGACAGCGGTGAGGTCTGTTGCTGTGTATCTCTGGGTGCGAGGCTGTGCAGGACGCTGGCTGACATCAGGTGGGGTCGATAGCAAATGGTGGACAAAGAAAGTGTTTCGTTATCAGGTTCATCTGTATCATCTTCCTCTTCTGTGTCTTTAACCTAAAGAGGTGGAGAAGAACCCATAGTTAGTTAATCTCCTCAGATACAGTACAAAATGAGGGAAAAAATATATCATTTTTATAGGAAGCAGGGATGGCTGGTGTAAATGTGCTAGTAGGCTTAAACCCCACATGACTTTCAAAGATAAACAGACATTCAAATTTCATTAAAGGTTTCATTTTTAGCATCCATGTCAGATTGTTTGCTGTTAAGAAAATTCCTAAGGCAGAGTGTTTTTGTAGAATTAAGCGCAACAGCACCACCAATGGTCATAAGACAAATAAACAGAATGGTGTCATATGGTAGCAAATATCAGGGCTTTAGTGTTTCATTAGCTTAATCTCTGTATTAACCATCTCATCTGTAGATACGTGAGATTTTTGGGACAAGAATTTAGACACATTTTTATGAAACTGACTTATAAAAGAAGTGCAGGATGATCCGGTAGAATACTTGAAGTTTTGAACCTGTTTTTACCGGTACATCGGCATTCTGTTCTGACTTATGGCACATTTTCAATCAGTATAATCAATGATAATGAATGATTTTCTGGATGTGAGACTGATATATATAAAGAGTCGGGACTCAGCAACACATGTGTTTTTCCCTCTGTTGGGAGAAACCTACACAAAATTTTAGTAGTAACTTTAGAAGATAACTTAGTTTTTCCAAAACTTTTCAATGAACACATTTCCTCTAGTAGGCTAAGTAAAAAAGAATACTTCTGAAAAACTACAAATTCAGTCTTAAAGCCCTGAGTATCTACTTTCATATGAATCATTAAGCACCACTGTAGAGTGTGACAGGACGAAGACATTCAGTACTGAACACAGACACAACAAAACAGGCGCAAAATCCATTTCCTGGCCTCTGGGAAAAAGAGTTAATAACACTCGTCTTAAAACGAATCAGACACGAGAGAAAGGCTTACTAAAGCTGTTGTGGAGTTTGATTTAACTGCACACTTTATCTAAGACTGCAGTAGAGCTAACAGTAATTTCAGCTTGAAGATTTGATTATATCGATGTACCATCAGACAGAAACTAACTACATCCATGTTTATGAGTCAAGAATGATAAGACGTTCTTACCACACGAAAGTGTTTCAGAAAAGACGAACAATACAGATTTTGAGGTTGCATTGTAGAAAGCTGTGTACAAAAATATATTATTTGTGCAAGAGTTTATTGCTGCTCTAACTAATACTCCTGGGCTTCCATTAAAAGTGAGCGGAGTGAAGTGTTTTTTGTTTTTTTTACTTTTAAAAAACAGTGAAATAAAACTGCATTATTGTTAGTGGTCCTTGCACATCTGCTACAGATGTGATATATACTGTTGAGATTATCTTAGAAAAGGTCTGTAGTATTCTTTAAAAATCCATTTGTAAAACGGTAATGGGAAATTTTTGCATATAGTAAAGTTTGTAAACTACTTAACGAAGCAAAGAACAGACAAGTATGTAAAGGAAACAAAAATATACAGTGCTGTGTTGTGTGTAATTTAAGACAGGTTTTATTACATGTCTTTCTATTTCTTCTCCTATTCACCCAGCTTGGTTTTTGTTGCTTATTAACACTTTAAATGCAGTGTTAAATCAGTCAAAACAAAAACAGAAAAAAAAACTCAAGTATGAAACATGTGGGTCTTGATTTTGTAAAAGGCGTAAACAGATATTCAGTGACACCACGGGGGACAAGAAATAGCTCTGCTCAGAGCCACATGAGGATGAAGCTGTGTGGTGTGTGTGTGGGGGTGGGTGGGTGTGCATGGCACTGAGAAAAAAGGCCGCTGCCCCTGCCCTCGCCTCCGGAGACGATCTCACTATTCCATCCATCTGCGACTGACACGTCCTCCGTCTCTGACACTTTAATTCCCGCATCAACTTTATCAACCATCTGCTCTGAGG
Source organism: Tachysurus fulvidraco (assembly GCF_022655615.1). NCBI lineage: Eukaryota > Metazoa > Chordata > Actinopteri > Siluriformes > Bagridae > Tachysurus > Tachysurus fulvidraco. The sequence goes on along the minus strand of NC_062538.1, from coordinate 5,935,911 downwards.
AAACCCGTGGGCCCAGCTCTTTCCCTTTCCCGATCGCATTGCGCCTATGTGATTGTTATTGTCCTGCTCCCACAACACACCTCAACCTACATCCTACTCATAACCTCTTAGAAATAATCCAGGCACAGGCCTGCACAGAGATTTTTAAAAAGCCCAGAATGGAAGAAAGTCTTGTTCTGATATACAAACACAAACGTCTAATGCCGATTTAGGACGCAGTGCTAAAGAAAGGACAGAGACAGGTGTGAGAGGACAGATCTGCAGAGAAGTGCCAGAGGACAGCTGGTGTTGTGACCCTCTCAGCCCTCACAGGCATCAGAGAGAAGAGCCAGGAAAGACCACAGACATGCAGAGCACTCTACAGAAACAGAGCTAGACACACAGACATGCCTAAAGAGCTGGAGAGACAGACAGATGGACAGAGCTTTAGAGAGAGAGACAGAGACAGAGACAAAGCTTCAGAGCCTGACAGAGGCAGAAAGAGAGAGGGAGAGAAAGAGAGAGACAGAGACAGAGACATAGCTTCAGAGTCTAATAGAGACAGAAAAAGAGAGACATTACTTCAGAATGTGAAAGAGATGAACAGAGAGAGCGATAGATAGATAGATAGATAGATAGATAGATAGATAGATAGATAGATAGATAGATAGATAGATAGATAGATAGAGAGAGAGAGAGAGAGAGAGAGAGAGAGAGAGAGTTTCCCTGGTTTGTATTATTCTGTATAACATCATTATCTGTCATGTGTTATTCCTTAATTAATATTTTATTCATAATAAATTACCAAACCATTAATTTATTATTACTAAGTAGTTACTTAATATTCATGAATCATAATTATATTATTAGTAGTGTAAATATAATGTTGCTTAACTCAAGCCTTCGAATTTATGCCTTTTCCTATTCTGTTATAAAATTAGATAAAACACATTTTAGTCATTTATTAAATATCCCTTTGGGATGTAACACACCTAGCAATCATACTTACACTCTCAACAGGAGATGCAGGCGTCACTTCACATGTTGATACCTAGCGAAAAAGTAGAAAGCAAAAATATTTCAGTCAAATCTCTGATGCACAAATCTCCAAAAACTTCATAGGCCATGAAATTTCCTGTAATAATATCAATAATAAATAATAAATGTCACCATTTAATATGACCATTTACTTTGAAGATTTAGAAAAAAAAAGTGTGGGAAAAAAAAGACCATGTTTATTTTTCTGTAACGTTTCTATGAATATATTGCCCATAGTAGACTAGTTAAAAACACAAATATTTATGTAATATTACAAATTCAGTCTTAAATCATTAGTGAGTTATAAGCCACCATGGTGGAGTGTGACATGACAAAGATATTCAATGCTGAACATGGACACAACAAAAAAGATTTAAAACAGAAATAATCCAAACATCTGTGTGGGTCTAAAGATTGTATACATGTGACTTAAAGAGTCATTTGAAATGACAACATGATGTATATTGTATGTATTACCTCACAGAAAAAATACTATATTCATAATTCATTCTAACCTATTAAATAATATGATGTCATAACGCTAGGCGTAGCAGTTTATATTATGTCACTGTGACATCTTGTCTCACATCTGTGAGTTAGTACGGAAACTTGCAGTGAGCAAATGTTTCAGATATTTAAAATAACATGACTGAGCATGCTTCAATCTATAGTAGATTGTAGCAGCACAAAAAGCCAACTATCTGTTAGTATTTAATTAATAATAAAGTGTTAATAATAAATGTTTTTGTCGATTGTTGTGGACTTTTGTACTGCAGTGCGCTCTGATTTAAAGAAATCACTGGGGTTTAATTACTACGAATATCATCAACTAATCAGAACTACACTGATTTCTCAGGATTAAAGAATTAAGAATGCGGGATCCTTAAAATGGAGTTATTGTATTATAAAAATTTTGTGACCCCTGTTAAATAAATGAACGAACAAACAAACAAACAAACAAACAAACAAACAAACAAACAAACAAACAAACAAACACATAAATAAATAAATAAATAAATAAATAAATAAATAAATAATACAAGCTGCAATACCAAAGCCTACCTGTGGAGGGGGTAGCGTCCTCACTACTTCACTGTTCTCCTGTCAAAACACAAGACCTCAGATCACCCAGAGTATCACTTTGAGCCTGTTTAATTGAATGACTTGTTATTATACATATTAAAAAGTCAAACTCAAGTGCAGCTTTACAGAAGTGTACAGGAACATCCGTGACTGGCTTTAACAGAGCAGAGAAAAGACTAAAGTGTCTAAATGTTTACACAGATTTTTGCATTTGGAGGATGTAAGGAGCCTGAAGGATTACGCAGTGGCCAAAGCGACCAGCCTACGTCCATCTTATCGAGCTCCGGCTGCACACGGCGTTGCCATGGCAACGGCATGACGATGTGTGAGCCTTCTTCTTCTTCTTCCCCCTCGCGTTAGTATAGCGTGAAAGAGAAAGGGACGAGCATTTGAATTCGCCCTCACCCTCACGATCCTGGACTGCAGATTTTTACCACACTCTCTTGCACTCTTCTCTTTCTCACTCCATCTCACTTTTTTCCTTTTTCTGTCTCACACACACACACACACACACACACACACACACACACACACACACACACACACACACACACACACACACACACACACACACACACAGAAACACAATCACATTCAGCCTCAAGCACAGATCATAGCGTCGCAGTGCTTTGACCTCCCTCGGCCGTTCTCTAGGGGTGGAACCGAAGCCAGCAGCACAGAACCAAATTTGTCTCAGACTATGTGTAACAAGACCATGAATACACACACACAGACTCACACACAGACACAGACACACACACACACACACACACACACATTCTGACACCGAAGCCGCAAAGATAGCAAGTGAGCTCCAAAAATGAGAAAAGGTGAGCCGTGATAGAATAAAAGATGCAGGCGACTCGACGAGGGAGTGGAAGGTGTTGCTAAAAGGAAAGAAGGGAATATTGGAAAAGGAAGAGAGGAAAGGAGAGAGAGAATGGAATAGAAAGTCAGAGAGACAGAGGTTGTGATTTATTTGGCTGTTGAGCAGTGATGGCTCTCCCCATGGAGAAAGTCCGTCTCCTTGCCCCACGGCTCTGTCCCAGATTAATGACAGCAACAGGAAGGTCACCTACACACACACACACACACACACACACACACACACACACACACACACAAACACACTCACACACACAATAATGCGTAATCCAGTAGCACCTAAACACAAGCACAATCACACACTCACACCAGGCCCAGAGAAAGACACAAACAAATCCACAAAAAAGGAAAAACAAAGCACACAAAAACACATTGATGCAGTTGCATTCAACACATGTGCACCTGCCTTTTTTCTCTCAATACCAAGATTCACACAAGATGAGAAATATGAGCTAATATTAGTCAGTCTAATTACATGAATATATCGGATATTCATTTTAATACTATTTATAGAAAAAAAAACCTTTGTTTGGTGTTCAATGTTCTCATGGTAATTAAAAAGAGTCTTTCACACACCCTTAAATTGAGCTGCACTCCAGACAATGTTTTGGGTGGGAGATTCTCTCTGCCTGATCGTACAGGTTCTGTGACTGGTCTGTTTGCAAGATTACTCTTCAAACTTGCTTCCTGGCTGCTGTGACAAGAGACAAACAGAATAGAAAAATGAAAAAAATGAAGATTACACAGTACACACCACTTTATATGTACATTAGGATGTAAAGGCTTCTGGCGCAAAAGAGAAAATATACTACAAAGCTACTAGTTGTTATTTAACACCTCCACAAAGAAGATATTTAACAAACAACAGATTTTTCTGTGTTACATTTCGGTCTATAACTCTTGCTACCTCCTGCTTATCACATGACTGTGTGATACCATGAGGCGAACACATGCTTTCTCTGGGACATCGACAGCACCTTTTCCACATGATCTCACAGATGTCCATTTATGTCTACATTTTAATGTCTCCTACAATTATAACACCACAGAATTGAACCCTTTTTCCAGTACACCAGATTTCACCGGAAATCGGCTTTCAACCAGTTTCAACGAATCACTTCATGGCCGTAAATTTGATATAAAATTAGTCAGGACACTGTTGGCTTTTTATAGAACAAGCACTTGGGGCAGCTCAGAGAGCAGAAATGGGTTTGATGTCAATTTAGTTTGAAGATAGAAACATTTGTGTGAAAAAATGATAAAATTAATAATTATCTGGAACTTTTAATTTGAATGTATTGCTTCCAGTCAGTTACACGTAGATGAAGACCAAAATACTTAAAATATACCACAAAATACTACAAATTCAGTCTTAAAGCTTTTAATTTGAACGTATTGCTTCCAGTCGGTTATATGAAGACTAAGATACTTAAAATATACAACAAAATACTACAAATTCAGTCTTAAAGTGCTGAGTATCGCTGTGATTGATAGGAGAGAGAGAGAGAGTGCAAGAGAGAGAGAGAGAGAGAGAGAGAGAGAGAGAGAGAGAGAGAGAGAGAGAGAGAGAGAGAGAGAGAGAGAGAGAGAGAGAGAGAGAGAGAGATATGCCATCTCTGCAACATTGGGATTTAAACTTGTGATCTATTACTCAAGCCCTGAGTGTGTGTAAAGGTGTGTGATGTCCCATACAGCATGCATTGTCACCTTGTACACTGTTACTATCTTTGAAATATGTTTTGAAGTGTAATCCATGACTGTGATGCAATTAAACAGAAGGAAAAAGAATTGTGTCCGTACTGGGAATTGTTACGAAGACTAGCAGCATTTCTCTCGCCAAACCCTGAGCGGAGGATCTTGGAGGACTTGAACTCGTCCATCTCTCCGATGACGTTGACTTGTACGTCACCATCACAGCCCAACAGCCAACTCACACTCTTACTCTGAGCTACACAATGAGACAAAAAAGACACAGGGATAATGAGAATAGTCTGTTGTTACATATAGATACACATTTGTTTTGGCTATAAAAAAAGAAACAAAGGTAAAACAAAGGGTGGAAGAGCATTCGTTATACATTTGAGTAACTAATTGTGAAAAAAAAAAGTGACAGGGACATAAAAGAGTTGTTTGGCAGCAAACAAGGGAAGGCTGTGAGAATGAACTGGTTCTTCTTGCACACCTTGTGGCAAAGGCACTACATTCCAGCTCGACAGACAGACATGCCCTTGACTTGATTATCAAGACATGATGAGGTTGTCATAACAAGTAGTCTAGCTATTAAAACAGCAAATGAGCTAATTCATTACGAAGTTCCTTAAAGGGGCCATGATTCTTGTGGTAATGGTTTAGTCTGAATTAAAATAATTAGCTATGCAGGCTATGGACTGATTGTGCTGAAAAAGCTTTTTTATGTCTAACCAGCTACAAAACTAACCAGCTGCATGAACACAAACCGAGCTAGTCAGACTGGTAGACCATGTTTGCCAACTGGTTATTTTCCTAATTATTTAATCAATAAATGTTGCAGATTTTCCAGTTGCTTTGTTGTTGTGTTAAATAAAAAATAACTTGCGTCTGATGTAGCAAAAAAATATACGATGAAAATAAGAATCTGTTTCCTGACATGGGTAGTGTTGGCCTTCCAGCTTGATCAGTCTGTCCTACTTAGCTGGAGTAGCACTAGTTTGATTCAGACATCCTGCAAACATCATTTTATATACAAACCAATTAATGATTGACTCAAAAACACAGTAAAAATGTCCTACATTTATGACCCCATTGAATTGAAGACTTTTTACCAGTACACGAGCTTTCACTGGAAATCTTGTGAGATGTGTGTTTTCCCCTCTGTTGGGAAACCTTACACAGAATATTAGTAGTTAAATATAGCGGTTTTATATTTTAAAGGCTTTTTATAGAACAAGCACTTGGGGCATCTCAGAGAGCATACATAGGTTTGATATCACCATTTACTTTGAAGATAACAAAAGCTTTGTTGGTTTTTGGAACTTTTCTATGAATATGTTGCCAGTAGTAGGTTAGGTAAAAACACAAATACTTATAAACTACTACACATTAAGTCACGTAAAGCATTAGTAATACCCGCACATGCACTCTTGGCCACTTCTTGCTAACAGGTTTGCTCATTGGGGATAAATACATTAAACACAAGATTAAATATGTCTAACCTTAATCATGAACTTATGTATAATATGAAACTTTTTGTACAATAGTTCTGTAAAACTGCTTTGAAAGAAATACTGCAGTTAGGTTGTGTTTCTCCTTCACACACTGCTGTGTATCAAAAATAAATGCTACAATAGTGTGATATTAAGTAATTGCAAGGTACCATTTTTGGCATTGTAAAAAAAATCTGTTTACTTCAAGCCCACTTCTATATACCATGTTCTATATATCTATTACATTCATTTATTTTGTCACATGAACATTACAGCACAATGATATTCCTACTTCACATATCCCAACTTTGGAGGCTGGGGTCAAAGCACAGGGTCAGCCATGATACAGCACCCCTGGAGCAGTGAGGGTTAAGGGCCTCGCTCAAGGGCCCAATAGTGGCAGCTTGGCAGTGCTGGGGCTTCACCCCTAACCTTCCTATCAACAAACCAGAGAATTAACCACTTGAGCCGCCACTCTACTATGCATTTTGTACGACTGTAAGCATGCCACTTTGAAATGCATGCGTTTTATACATTTTATTCCCATTTCCTAAAATCTGATTAATCAATCAATCAGCAGGTATCAAATATGAGAAAAAATTCATGATATAAATTCAAGCGCAAGACATAACATCACCTTAGAATATTTTAGCACCTTAAATTACATTGCTACACAACTGAGATTGAGATTGAGACAGAAAAGAAAAAAATAAACAAAGAATGATTTTTTAATACAGTTAGTGTTTTATAAGGTTTAGCATTAGCCTAGCTTTGTGTAGCTGGTTTATATCCCACTGTCAGTCGACAACAACTAACAAACATTTAACTGCGATGCTAATTGTTTGTTAACATTGACTGTCGGACGATGTATTGCCAGTATTGCCATAGCAACACTACTTTTCAATTTATTTATAACCCAGTAATTACATTTTTCACATGATCTAGCTATCTGTCGAGACACTGCCTCATGATGTGTCCCTGTTCTTTGGTCATATGAAAAGATACTCCTTAAAATACATGACATAAAAAGAGCTTTAATTTACATTCAGCATAATGAGCAGCTCGACCGTCTTAGAAAAACTTCGTGCTGGAAGTTTATTTTTATAACATTTATTTTTCCACAAGTAGAAAGAGTTGGCTTTAAAGATGGCTTTTAAAATGTTTGGTCAAAGATCATACCAGGAGTGAGGGCTTATAGATCTTTTGAGCTAAGGCTTAGTTTAAATTATCTGTGACAGAATTTATAAAGATGTTTAATAGCAAAACAATTACTCGATTTCCTAATATTTCTAAGAAAATATCTTTTTTTTTTTTACTCGACTCAACAAATTCAATTAAAATCAATATTATATGTTGTTGTGAATGGATTTTTTTCATCCATAGCTCTCATTTTGGATTAATAAAAAGGTTCACTTATGGTTTATTTTCTATAACAGCATCTTCAACGGTACATTTTTTATCTGTTATATTGCAAAAGCATGATTTGGAAGGAGTCTCCAGTGTTAGAGCTTTGTAACAGTCAGAGGAAAACCTGTGACTTCATGAGGGAAGGGTTTACCATTTCTTAGTATCAACAGTTTTGTTTTTATTCTACTTCAAGAAAAAAGGACATAAAGAGAGAGAGAGGATGATGGGTGTTACAACTGTTTATAGATGTTGTAACGTAATGTGAAATGTGAAATGTGAAATGTTTTGTAGATGGTGGCTCAAGTGGTTAAGGCTCTGGTTTGTTGATAGAAGGGCCAGAGGTGAAGCCTCAGCACTGCCAAGAACATAAGAGGTTAAATGGAAAATAATAACCATGATATATAGAAATAATGATTGTAATTTTGGGGTAAATTTCTGTAGGATGAGAGAAATAAAAGAGGGGATTTTATTTCTTTCATGAAATTATTTATGCTGCATAATAAATGCTGGTCACTTAGGTTCATAGACTTCCTGGTTCTCAGCAACTCAACCACATGAATTCCCCTGAAAGCTTGTCACATGACATAATGACAGAAAAGCTAAATATTTAAACTTTCCCAGTCTGATGTTTTATAACCAGACATTTCCTGAGATATACACACATCCCTTGACATCTAGAGCCTCAAGCAGTTATACACACTAGATTCTAAGATTCACTGCTGTTGACATTCATATCTTTATTCATTCTTTTTCTTGCTCACTTTTTCACTTTTTTTAATCTGCTGTTGATTCTGTTCACAAGCACTTCCTGTAGACTCCCTGTTTTGCTGACAGTTAATTGTTTGTGTGAATGGAACATGGCCTGGCAGATATTTCCTTTCTTGCTTTTAAAATGAAAGCATTCACTACACCACACTTAACTTTCCTTGCTCGGTTACAGCGGAAATTGATACTCCTCTATTCTCATAGCATGAAGAGAGATTTCGAACACAGAGAATAAAATCGAGTCAAAATGTCTGTTGTGGTATTGTCCAGTATGTTTGAGGATATTGTATGAGTGTGGTGTAGAGAAACCCCAGACCAGCTGAGGAACAGCTGTGTATGTCTCAAGGAGAAAGAGGCCTCTCTGTTCACCAGTGAATCCTGGAAAGCACTTGATAATAACAGCTTTGTTTTTGGCGTGGCCAAGAAAAGGTTGGACCGACACACATGTCAAGCCAAGTTAGTGCGCTGCCAGCCTACGTGTGACCTATAGTTATCAGAACGCTCCTGTTTAAATGTCTCCTCATGACTATAGCTCAGCTGCTGCAGCCTGGTAGTCCCCTGAGTCATCTTCTTTATTGTGAGTTTTCTCACAAAGCTCCCTACTTCTTTCATGAAAATGCTGACTGACAGGATTCTTCTAATGTCAAAGCAGTCTTGTGAACTTGTGGCTTAAAATGCCAAATCTTATTTAACCTAAGGTTTGTTACTCAGTGGTCAGAAGTATTCATTACACTGGTGTCTTTAAAGCATGCTTAATCTTTGCTTTTCCTGTTTTGGACAGTTGTCCCTTTCATGGATGCCTCCATTAAGTCTTACAGGGAGGGTTTGTAAGGGTCAAACATACAACCGTATTCCAACAACAATTCCAAAGGTTCGAATCCTGCACACCAAATGAATGTAAAATCCATGTTATTGTATAAAAAATGGATTGTAATTAAACTGAAAGTTTCTTTCATAGTTTTTTCATAGAAAACAAATTACACTCAGTGAATGATAATATGTGCTAATCTCTATTTGCAAGCCATTTTCTCCCCATTTTGATCATCTGCCAATTCCCAATTCCTAGCCAGCTCTTTACCTCTTCAACTACCAAACAGTAAAGATGATGCATCAATACATACTTTTTCTAAAACACTTGAAACACTTGAATGCTTTTTAAAAAAACCTTTACATTTACATTCAAACCCGTTTGGCAGATGTCCTTATCCAGAGTGACAGTGCTTTTAATATTTGATGCACATTTAACATTTGTTTCCCATGTTCAGGACACTGTAAAGACATCGTTCTTTCATCTAAAAAACATTCCCAAATTGTGTCCTATGCTGTCATTCATGGTGGCTAAAAAGCTGATCAATATCTTTGTGTTTTCCCTCATTGATTATTGTAATGCTTTTCTGGTCGGGGTTTCAAATGTTACCCTAAATAAATTACAGCGGGTCCAAAATTCGGTTCCCCGAATCCTTACTGGAACCAGGGCAAGGGATCACATCACTCCAGTTTTGGAGTCATTGCATTGGCTCCCAGTCAGATATCGGGTGGATTTTAAAGTTCTTATGCTTACCTACAAAGCTACAATGGTTTGGCTCCTCTCTACCTTAATGAGCTTTTAGCCCCATACACACCCTCGTGTGCTCTCCGCTCTTTGGAATCTGGCCTTTTAATCGTCCCACATACCCGTTTTAAATCTATGGGTGATAGGGCATTTTCTTCAGTAGCTCCAAGACTCTGGAATTCCTTGCCTGTTCAGATAAGGCAAGCAGAATCCCTTAGTGTCTTTAAATCGTCCCTTAAAGCTTATTTCTTTAGGGTAGCTTTTACTTGAATTTGATTTTGTTACTTGTTTTGATAGCATGTTTTTATTTTTGTGTGTTTTATATCTTACTTATTTTTAACTTTTTTTATTTTTTTATTTGTATAACTGTATGTTTCCTTTTTTCTTTTGTGAAGCGCTTTGAGATCTACGTTTAAAGGCGCTATAAAAATAAAGTTATTATTATTATTATTATTATTATTATTATTATTATTATTATTATTATTATTATTATAAGTCTCTATCGATAAATACATTAACACTGTTTCACTAGGTTGCAGACTTAGGACACCATCGACTTAAAACTCTGTTTAGCTTTTTAAATATACACATACAACAAACAGGAAAAATTTCTAGTTCAAGTATTTCAGTAAGAGGTACTGTAGGTCTTCACCCGTCATTTGAAGATGTTGGGTGTTCGGACGTCTAAGGCTCCTTCCGCATACATAAGCTCTGACTAATGCTCGCTAGTATTGCTGTGTTTGACCATCTCAGCACTAATCTCTAGCCAATTTTTGCTCCTATGTCAGTCAGACAGAAATGGCTGTGTAATTGTCAAGATACAAAACTAATGACCTCATGGAAAAACTCCATGAGATGTCATTTCTCTTCTCTAACTGTACTACATGGTCAGAAAGTGCAATTCTATAACCAGGAGATTCATTGTAGCTTTAACATGAAGTCTTGTTAAAGTTATCAACTGTTCACGGATAAAGTCCTGAATGCAACATGAGTTCAATGTTTTCTAAGTAATATTTACAGTATGTGTACGTATATTCCTCATACGTGTATATTACACACTGTACACAACATATCCTCATTTGTGTTGTCAGAATGTAACTCTCATATACATGCAGATAAATTACAGATAAACATTTCTTAACTCTTTTCCCAGAAGCCAGACACTGAGATTTGTTACTGTTACTGTTAATGTTGTGTTGTGTCCATGATCAGCATTGAATGTCTTTGGCCTGTCACACTCCACAGTGGTGGTTAATGGCTCTAAAAAAAAATAGACACCCAGTGCTTTAAGAATGTGGAGTTTTTTATAAGTATTTCTGTTTACCAGGGACAACAGATTAAGAGAAATGGTTATTTTCTTTACACAAATGTTTCTACCTTCCATGTACTAAATGGTTGTGTCAAACCCATTTCTGCTCTCTGATGTCCCAAGTCGCTAAAATATGAAGGTGTTATCTTCAACCACTAAAATTCTGTGTCAGGTTCTCCAAAGTCATGATTCCTTTCTCATTTTATATCAGTATTGCGGCCAAAAATAATTAATTTGTTTATATTGATTGATAAGTTGATTAAAGTCGATAAGTCGATCAAACACCAGTGTTTTGGTAATATTGTTATTGGTCTACTAAACTTTATTTATTTATTTTTTATTGCCTAACTCGACCAGGCTTAATTTTATCTTAGGAAACTTTAAATAAAGGAAGAAATCATTCCTTTAATAAGCAGCAAAAGAAAAGTCAGTAATGTCATTCACTGGAAAAAAAAAAAGGCCCTAAGTCTAAACCTAACATTTTTGTTTCTTGGTTTCTTTCTGGTTCTTTCTCACTTGGATATAATAGCAGTATAAAACTGCTTCTAGATGGAAAGCACAGTTCACTCCTTTCTGTGGTTTCTGTGCTGAGTTGTTTCTGAGAGTGTTCATCGTCACTGATCGCTATAACACAGGATGTGCCTACCATGCTCAAACCACACTATCAGCTGAACATTTCTTCCTCTGAATCATTTACTCTACAAGCATACCATATTTAGCCCTAACAGGCTTTAAAAGACGCATGAGCAGACCGGTATTGCAAAGGTTATATTCATATGTGTTGACTCTCTCACTCAGATACTGACGTTTGCAGGGTGTGAGTTGATGAGAACGTTTTGGGCGTGTGTAACCTCGAAACAAAACCTTTCCAGTGTAATTAAAACATTTTGCAATAAGATGTCAATCTTCTATGTGCTAAAGCATAAAATGTAGTATAAAACCAGATAGTTCCAGTAATGAATGTGCAGCAACGGTTTTTGCCACCAAATCCTGAACTGAATTATAGAATAAGGACACATCTTATAGGACAAGAACAGATCTAAAGTGCCATGAAATGAAGCCCTTAGAAGATTGCTGTTATTATTATACCTGCCTGGAAACTTGACAGACTTGACAGACAAAAGTAGAAACTTCTGTTTGGAAATGCTGCCTACTGTATTTAGGCCGCCTGCCTCTTTCTGAACGGACAGCAAGGATAGTGCAAAGTAAAAGTATCCATGAAAAATTCTGGGTCTGATATGCCAATGTGTAACAATATGCAAGCTTTATGCAATAAGATTTAAGCAATATGCAAGCAATTTAAGCTAGAAGACAAAAAACCAACCAAACAGAAGACAGTTGTTTCGCTGAATAATAAGTAATTTCATTGATGCTGAAGAAGCATTTGTTTTTGTCACATATACATTAGAACACAGTAAAATTCTTGATTCACATATCCCAACTTTGAAGGCTGGGGGTCAGAGCACAGAGTCAGCCATGATAGAGTACCCCTGGAGCAGAGAAGGTTAAGGGCCTTGCTTAAGGGCCCAGCAGCAGCAACTCAGCAGTAGGGTTTTGCATCTTTGCATTGATTGATGTCAAATTAAACTGCGTTATTTAAAGAAACTTGCAATTTTTCAAAATCACCACAGATTTGAGCCGGTCAATGTAACATCATTACAATGTGCATTAAACCCAAGCTACTGTATCTGCGATTCATGTGTGCCATGCATGAAACAGATATCTTAGAAAGTTTATACCCTAGGTCCTAACCCTAGGTCTTCACTGGTGCACATTCATCAATTCAAGTAGTTTTTGTTTTTTTTTAAAAAAAAGCATAGAATTTGAAGCACTGAAGAATGGTATTGGAAGTCATAGATGAAACGTGTCAAATTGCTTGACCGATTTCTGCAACAGCCAATAAAATTTCATAAACAGACTCATCGTATGTATGGCTTAAAAAGAAAAACAGGTAATTAATAAGGCACAAGTTTAATAAGAGCTGTGTAGGTGTCTGTCGCTACTCGCTGGCCCATACTGTCTTTGTCATGATTTTGTGTCCTAACTCTGAAACACCTTACGTTTATGGTGAGATGATGATGCCGTACCTGGCCTCAGTTTGGGTTTGCGTGGTTCCTCTCGCTCCAGCTTCTCCTCACGCTCCTTCCAACGTCGGACCTGCTCCTGTCGCATCTTCAGAAACAATGTCTTCTTCTGTTCTTCATTCAGCGCATCCAACACATCTGGATCGATGTACATTTCCGTCAGGATTTGCTGCAACATGGCTGTGAGTGTGCGTGTGTCCGTCCAATCCTTTAGAGCTAGATGTTAATAAAAGTGTGTGTTGGAGTTTATGGAGTATGCGCCTGGATGCCGGCCCTGCTCCTGGGCCCTGCTGCTCGCTTGCTTGCTCACTCACCACACACTCTCTCTCATCACTGAGCAGCAGCCAGCAGCTGGACAGGCTGTGGGGGTAAAAAAATGACAAGTAAGAACATCTGGAAACAATCTGCCCTCACTCTGGTGCTTTTTAGCTTATTTTGCTGGCTTGCATTGTCAGTTTATAGCTTTGGATCAAGTTTTTCTTGTGCAACTACTAACTTTTCCTGTTTACCTTCTTCACAATCTTTCTAGCTGTCGTTATTAATCTGACCTGCCAGACTCCTTTTTCTCAAAAGCAGTGTGAGACTCTGGAGTGTCCTCAAACATGCTGCTTCTCTTGTTTAAATGGGAGGAGATTTCTCAAAAAAAGAGAAAAGAAAAGAAAAAAATTCCCCACCCTCTTACAAGCCCCAACGAGGCACTTGAGTTCTATTTTAGCCTTGTCTTTTTGTGGCTGTAACTCAACATCAAGAGCCGTGACTAAAGAGAGGAGCATGCGTTTAGTTCAGACATCCCTTAAGAACAGAAAGACAGAGAAAAAGAGACAAAAGCAGGGTGAAGGCTGTCAGACAGTTACAGTTCAGTTTGCAAAAGCTGGAAGGGTGATGGGAGAAGAGATAGAAAGCAAAAGTCAGTGTGGGGAGAGATGAGTGGAAAAAGAAAGATTATAGTCATACTCACAGTTGGGTGCGGACGCTGTACAGCAGGCTTCACAGATTGGGAGAATGAGTACTGCTGTCCTCCTTGCCTTTGTGTATGACTTAGCTAGTGACATCACAACATTCCATACTCTCTCTCTCTCTCTCTCTCTCTCTCTCTCTCTCTCTCTCTCTCTCTCTCTCTCTCTCTCTCCCGCCCACGCTTCTGCTTTTTCAAAAATGCATAAACACACACATTTCCTCTCTGCCTTGTGCTGTTCATCAGAAAGTAGAAACTCAGGAAACCAGGGCAGGCTGTTGGTGCACTAAACAAAGTAGCAGCATCCTGCTTAACAAAGCTGGACGAGTGAGAGAGTGAAAGTGAATAACAGGAAGAGTGAATTACAGTCAATTAGAATGAATGTGTGTTTTTTTTACAAGCATATTTATTTATTCTCGCATGTTTAATATATATTTACTTTTTTTTGCTTTTTTTTTTTAAACACAAGACAGATACGGGATTTAACAATTAAAGCTTTAAAATGGAAAGAGTTGTTGGACAAGTCTAACCGGAGAGTGTTTCCAAAACTAAACACTAGGGGGCACTGAAGAAGCGTGTGCTTCTTCTCCAAATAATCACAGAATTTACTCTAAAAACATAATTACAATATTTGTATATCAAAATTGTTAAATATTATTTTTCTGGTATTATATTATATTATATTATTATAATCAAGTCTTATTGGAAATGAACTTGTATTAAAATGAACTTAAAAATTAGATTGAAATGAACTTAATAATAATAAATGAATATATAGACACAATCCTATTTAGCCTGTGTTTAATAATATTGTGGTGTATTTTCCTTACCATGTGTTTTCTCTGGGGTTTTTTTTAACTTTATCATGCATAAATATATTATTATATATTTTTTCTCCAAATGTTCAAGTAAATGATGTTCAAGTATATCATGAATTAATAAAGCCTTTTACCTAGTGAAGAAATTTTGTTTTTAATCATACAAAAAATGAGAGAGAAAAAATATTTTAAATATTTAAAAATCTATTTTGAATTAAAAAAGAGTCTCATTAAAGGCACCAACTGGACTGTTTTTTGTTGTTGTGGTTTTTCCATCAATAGTATATCTGTACCTTCAGTATCTATCTTTTTTCTAGAAAGATGCGTCTAGAGATGCACATTAATGCTTTAAAGGTAATTATGGAACGATTTTAAGACACAATATATCCACGGAAGGACAAGGAAAGGGACAAATCAGTTCAGTACTGTTTTTCCAAGGTTGCATCCTGACCGTAACGCATTCAGAATCTTTAAGCAACAGCTCCATCTGTTGGTGAAGCGTATTTATGCAGTTCTATTTGTTTTTTTTTCATCTCGGATACATGTTGCAATAATAATAATAATAATAATAATAATAATAATAATAATAATAATAATAATAATAATAATAATAATATTTCCGCATCTACGTGTCTTTTAATATTTTGGTTCAGTTCATATTCACATGAAGATTCTATGAAAATTACCTGTAAAATAGTAATATTACTAATAATTAGAGCATGAGGTGTGTAAATGTATGAAATAGCCAAACTGGTTCAAGATAAAAGGAAGGTCACTAACTTCCAACACTTTGCTGTGGCATGTCACAGAACATTATTTGAGAAGCCTTCTCAAACTGATCCATAAACAATACGTTCAGTGTTTTTTAATGGCCTCCACAGTCACCAGATCAAAATGTTTGGGATATGTTGTAGTGAAATTAGAGCTTCCCAAAGCTAACAAATCAGTATTGTATTAGTAATGTGTTCCTAATGAAGTGTATATTGGTGTTTTGACGATGGTGGTGCATCAGTTTCCAACTCCATTCAGTGAGACTTTGTACTCTGATGACTGGGCGGGGCCATCTGGAAGAGACCACGCCCACCAGAATAGAAATGTTTGTTCCAATAATAAAGGCGATAAATCAGAACAACTTTTTGTTTCTTCGCAATGATGCTACCCTGTAAAAAAAAGATAATAATCGCAGTAACAGCTGTTGTCCTCTAGATGGTCTACTTCAACACTACAGAAGACAAAATTTTCTGTCACTGATGTATAAAAATGCCACACAGCTTCTGTTTCAGCATTAAGTTTATTCTTATTGTGATGTAGCAACATTATGACACTGAAATAATATAATAAAACATTAAACAATGAGACAGTGAAAACATTGTCATGTTATCTCAGATTGTGGATGGATTCCTTGGAGAACCAACTAAAGTTAGAATCATGTGAGTGAGAGCCATCATTGCTGTCATTTGGCTTGTTAGCAAGCAGGGCATGATTTCTATTCATTGGCAGAAACAGCACAAATATAAACCAACTGCCATCATTCCATTTTCTTTTATTAACATTAATAGTAATCATCATCATAATAATCATAATAATCATCATCATATTATTATTTTATTATTATTATTGTTGTTGTTATTATTATTATTATTATTATTAATGTTAATAATAAATATTGTGTGTACGTTTAGTTAAGGTTCATCACTCTAAGAAACAGTAGATTTCTGAATAAATTAATAAATAAAAGTAAACAGAAATGATACCACAATTGCAATTACTTTTAATAAGAATTCAACAATGATCAGAACCTTTGTTGTAAAGAAAATGTCCAGAGTGAATACATTTTATTCTTTAATATATGTATGATTATTCCTGCTTGATTATCCGGTTAATGGCAAACAACACATTCTTTTTTTCATCCTATAGTCTCGAAATGTTACGTTAAAAACAACACTCATGCCTCTAAACCTTGATTAAAAAAAAAGACGTGGTAGATTTTTTTATATAACAAAGGTCAGTGAATTTAGAGATCTAAGATAAAAAAAAACTTTCATATTATAGCACTTTATCATAAACTATGAATCCTTCAAAGTCAAGGTACAACGACACATCTGAAACATTTTAATTTAGAAGGAGTAAGCATAAGCTTAATCAAATTTAAGATTAAGATTTCAGGTCAGGTCAGGGCATAATAATAATAATAATAATAATAATAATAATAATAATAATAATAATAATAATAATAATAATAATAATAATTAAAAGATCTTACACAGATATCAGTATCAGGCTGATTCCAGCAAAAACGGGTGGATCAGATATCAGAGAAACCATCAGACACCAAATCCTATAACAAATGTCAAACACAGCTATGCTTATTTATTAAGAGACTTGACCTTTCTTTGATTTTATTATTTTTATACTTATTATAGTTATCATATTTACAATGCAAGTGATTTATTGGAAAGAGTATTTCTTTAGTTAAAAGAACATTATTAGAATATCGGATGGGTATCAGCATCAATTGATATTAATGGTTTTATTATTTAAGTGTCATCTCTGATGCCATTTTTAATAATAATAAAAAACAAATGAATAATAATTATTATTGTTACATTTTATTTTTGATCTATTTTGAGGATACTGGAAGATTTTTTTTTTTTTAACATTCTGAGACAAAAGGGGAACTTTAAACTGCACTCATGTTTCATAGACTATATTTAGTTTGGGAAGTGAAAAATGATGCTGATCATACTTCTGGACTGATATATTTAAAACTAATAGTAATCATAAATATACCGTTCTTAAAAAATATTTAAATATATATTTATTTTTAAATATCTATCTAAATAATCCTTATATCGGATTAGGAAGTCATCTGAGCATTTCCATTTTAATTCCTATTTAATATCGATACTTAATTTACGTTATAACGTTTACTGCTTATATCCATCAGCCATGCCGTAATCCATAAAGCCATGCATTAACTTAAAATTTTATTACAAAATATATGTATGGCCCATCAGAACGTGTATGTGGGAAAAAAGAAACACAACAACACATTTTTGTTGAAAATTAAACTCTTTTTTTTTTAGTGATGTGGGTAAATTAACATTTCTTTTATTTTAAAATTTGTAAAATGTACATAAATTATATTTGACGCATCACCACCAAACATGTTATTCAGTAATCATTCTTGCAAAGGGAAGGAACACAAGATAAAAGAAAAATAAAGTGAAATTGCACTAGACATTCCTTGTTCAGAGATTTTCAAACAAAGATTGGTCAGAATTTTTTCCAGCTGGGAAAGCAATGTGTTACTGACATCAAGCACTGACGACAGAGGACTCCACCAGACACCTTCATTCAAGCCTTCCCATTGAATAGAAACCAATTGAGGAGTATTAATGTTTGTAATGCCTCTGCCCCGAGGCTTAAACACAAGTACCAGTTTGTAATTGACCAATCAGCGTTCCTGCTCCACCTCCTTTCCCATGTTCTGAGAAATGGAAACATTTACATGGAGCATATAGATGATCTCTAAAAGTGCTAGTTAACTGCACTGTGTTGGTTGGGTGAATTTTGCTAATTACTGTACGCTTGTTTCCCCTCTTCTAGACCCAGACCTTAACATTAGAAGTGCAGATAAAGGCTTTTCAAACCTCAAAAAAAGAAATGTGGAATTCAGCCACATGCTTTCAAATATTAATCCTTGTCTTTTAATTGATATACATAATAATGCCACCATTGGCACATTTTATATTGCACACAGTAATGAAAAGAAAAGAAAAAGCCATGACAAGTGCTGTGGAAAGTCAAAGAATGGGGTGGGGGAGGGGGGGCACGATGTGCTAGCCATACCTTGTAAATGAGGAATTCAGCCACTGACAAATTGCTGCCAAAGATCTAGAGCTGTGAGCCGGACAATCTTACAATAGGCACCCCAAGCCAAACCTAGCCTACAAACCTAGCCTCCTGTTTGCCCCTTCCCAAAGTCTGACATGTAAAGAGTGGTGAAAAGACTGTACTGCGTTTTCAAGGCTACCAACCCATGTCTGAGTTTACATGTGGGCTGATGCTTAGATGCGATTCAATGACAGCGTGGGAAGGGAGAGACTGAGTCATTAGTCATGGAAAGGCTGAGGGTCAGGAGCTTTAGAATGTGTGAAACGCCCATATTATCTTTAGGACACCTAGCAAGTTCAACAAAAGTTAGGCAATGGTGTATGAGGAAAGTATGCCCAACTAATCCTCAGGGGGAAACAAGATAAAGGAAAGACAAGAACCCAAACTTTGATCTAGAGCACCAGCCAGCGTGTAAGCATGTGGAGTATAAGGCACCAATGCTGAAGAGTATGCTCCCCAACAAGTAACATTAAAGTCGTCTCTCCTAGTCGGACACGCAATAGTCGACGGTCGGGCTTTACGACTGTCGTGCGTCCTTGTTTTGAGCCTTGCTGCTTGCTGAAATAGAAGCTTGTGTGGATATGGCCAAACTGCAGGCTTGCATCTTACTAAATTTGAGTTATTCGGTTACAATCGTACAGAGCAGCTCACAGGAACTTTCAGCAGTGTTTTTTCTCAGCATTGTTTTACTGTTTAAAGTTCAAATACTTTACATTCTTAAAGGCCTCCTTAAAGGATGATGTTGGGCCGACTTCCAAAAACAAGAGAATGTAGTAAAGCAAATGGAAATTGTGCTCACGCTTTGGTTGCACTTCATGCCAATGGTTGCAGAGTTAATTCTATTGACGAACACGCTACGTGGCTAAGCGTGTAACTTGATCGTTCATGTATTACGGCCTACATGAATTGGTGAGGTTGTAACCTAGTGAAGGTGGTTTTGTTTTTTCCACGGCCCTTATGGATATTGTCTCCACACAGTGCTCAAATCAAAATTGGTGCTTCTGAACTTGTTGGGTCTGTCCCTTAATATTATGGTTGCCAAATACAATACTTTATCTGAAAATAACCCACAAAAATAGCTTTAGGGAAAACGTTCATTTTGGAGTGATGACAAACATCTCGACTTTACTGATGATCATGCAATTAAAACACACTCTGGAACTGTATACATGTACCACCTAGGGAGTTGGGCCTTGCTCTACTCTGAGTAACAACCTCAACAAAATTATTTACAAATGTTGATAGTTATATAGCTAAAGTCCTGCCACTCACCCCATCACTAATCACTTGATGCCTCCAAGACCCTGCAATTCTCTATCGTCACGATCAGCCCTGCTGATGCTCAACCTCGGCTGAAACACGTGCCATACCTCCAGAAACGTGCCGTCTCATCATCATCATCATCTAGGATTTGAAAGTGAAATGGCATGCATGTAAAATCCTGCCCTCTTTTCTTCTCCTTCTTTTCTTCTCCATTTTAAACTAGTTCTCTAAGCTCCTGTCAGATTTGTTTAAATTTGGCAGGGGAGTGGCAGATCAATGCTACCGGCTGTTACCTAAATCAACATGAGGTCACTTCCTGTGTCAAAAGGACATATGCAACATACAAATCTAAATCAGTTAAATGGGAAATTTAAATGTGCTGAGGCATTAAGACAGAAATTTTGAGCAAAACTGTGCTGGATGAATAATTCTAAACAAAAAATGCCGATACTGCTTTGTTTCCTTAGTGAGCAAGTAATCACTCTGTCACTAATTTTATAATATTGTCATCTTTTCAGAGGTAGGATGTACCGCTTTGTCAAGAAGTGCATGGATTCTGAGAGTTACACAAGCGCACGCCATTCCGAGTTTTTCCTTCTGCATTTCTCAAAACTGGAACGTACCAACGTAATTCAGCTTCGCTGCAGACCCTTGTATGTCCGACTAGGACTCTCCCCAACAAAGGTCCGGAAGGACCCCTGAGAGAGAGAGAGAGTAAGATTTCATTGCCACAGACCTGTCGTTCATGTATGACCAAACAGTCAAGGAATCGATACTGTATTTACATGAAGAACTGAAATTATTTATCCACTAAGTGACCAAACATCACTGACAGGACATTGTCTATGAAATCACTAAATAGAAGGTCCTTGAGGACACACATTGAGAAATCCACCTCAATGTAGCTGTGTATAGGTTAACATGCAACAACAGCATTCCTTGGCGCCACTCATACTCTCATTGGTAGACTGATATAATATTTAAATCCTTCTAGAGATTGTTATTTAATTCCCCCACTAAAAACGTGGGGTATTATCTTCTCTGTAAGCACTGAAATACAGCTGACTCACAAAATTATACTCTCTCTGTATATATATATAGATATATATTTTTTTTTTTACGCTAACATTTTCATGTTTCTTTGCACCTTCATTCAGGGGCCTCATGGTTTTGGGAAAGGGTTCGTTACAAAACTTTTAAAGTATTCTTTCTGTTGTCACTGCTTCTCCTTGTTTAAAGTAAGTTTCAGAACTTGTCTATACAATTCGCAAGACAAGAAGACACAAATACATAGTATACTCATCTGCTTGACAATTTTTCAATGGATAAAAACACACTGGGGTTAAACTCTACAGGCCGCCTCTTGTGCATTGGTCTCCGTTTAAAGGACCGTCGTGCAATCGAACAGGATGACCAACAACCAGACTGCTTTCTCTAGTACAAGTGAGTACAATGTGACCTTTAACAAAGTTAACCTGTACCCACGGTCTTCTACGCTGATTGGCATTTTCACTTTTTGACCTCCACCGTCCTGATTGGCCTTCCGGTGATGCTTTTAACATATGAGTGGCATGGTTACCATGACAGCCTCTACATAGAATTTTTAAATTTTAGTTTTTAAAAAAAAGAAAAGAACATAAAATAAAACCATCTGATTTGTGCTGAAGTTATTAGCTTACACGTAAAGGACTGGTTGTTTCATGTTTCAGCAATAATTCCATTTGAACATTGCAAACACTTTTTTGTAATTATAATATTTTTGACGTGTATAAAAGTTCTCGGTTAATAAGGGAAATAAACACTCAGTTCTTTATGTGTAGTCAAGTAGGAAACACAGTTCATATATAATGTTATTACTCTGTTTAGCAGCCGCTTACTGTATTAATGGTGGGTAAGTGGATCACGTCCAGTGATGGGGTACGAGTTGCACCGGTCATCTTGTGGAGGTTTGCTGTATGTTTGTGGATACTTACTGCCCCTTGGAGTTAAACCGTTACAGTTAAATCTTTACGTTTCTTTCGTTTGTACAGTAAAAAGTTCGTTTTACGCGTCGTTTCGCTTTGTTTTGATCGTATTTTTCTTTTTTTTGCATTTTATACTCCCTCCCAACACTCCGCTCATTATCAATCCTCATCCCCATCGTCCGGGTGCATCTCTCCCGGCTGTTGTTGCTGCTCGCACACCCTCCGCTCCCGCTGCTTGTCTTGAATCTTTTTCATCTCCTCGGCGTATTTACAGAACGTGCTTCCGAACTTGGCCCACACTTTGTAGGGCACCGTGATCGAGTTGCGGTACGTGGGCTTCACCTCGCTCACGCGCATGAACACGCCGTACTTGTTGGAGCCCACGTCGAAGAAGAAGCGCTTGTTGTCCACAGTGAGCGACGTGCCTTCTGGCAGCTCGGCAGGTTCATCCTCCACGCCGTAGTCATCGATAAGTTTGGCGAGCGCGTCGCGGAACTCAATGAGACCCTGCGCCGGCAGCGCGATGGTCTGGCCCTGCGCCGAGCCCAAGCCAGGCCCCCGGTTTACCGTCTGTCGGATCCGCAGGAAGCGGCCGCGCTGGTTCTCCTTCAGATCCATGTAATACTTCCGATTCTCGCGCACCAGGAACTCGCTCTTGAGCGCTCGCCTCGGCTCGTCTTGCACCGCGTCTGGGTTGCTGGGCCCCAGCTGCGCGTAGTGCTCGATAAAGTCCCCGAGGTAGTCTCGGAACTCGACGGCCACCGACATGGAGAGCGTCAGGCGGCTCTTGTTGCCACCGGCCCCCACTTCGGCGATCTTTAGGAAGCGGCCTTTCGCGTTTTGCTTTACGTCCAGGTAGAAGCGCTTGTTCTGGATATCGACGCGCTTGGACGCGAGCTCCTGTGTGTCGTGCTGCAGGCCGGAAGCCGAGCCCGCCCCTCCTGCCACAGCGTGCATGGAGCTCAGAGCCGGGCCCGTAGCCGCTCCTCCCTGCTCACTTCCACTGTCTCTGTCCGCCATGATGCCTGCCTGCCTTCTCTCTCCGTCTGCTGCAACCTCACAGCCAGCCAGCCAGCCACGCGGCCGCTCTCGCGAGATTTCTGCAAAGAGACAGACAGGTTGGATTTAAAGCACCTAGTCCCGCCGTTTCACCGAATTCACGATAGGAAAATATACGTGCATGAAACAAACAACGGATTCTGCACAGTTTTGCCTCTTTTTCTAAAATAACATAAAATATCTACACGAACTGCACTTATAATGTAGCGCCATATTTGATACACTTAAGCACCAAACCCTGCGTCTTCTCGCGCTGCGTTCTCTCAATTACCACCCGTAAAGTACACGAGGATAAAATTGAACAAAATAAATTCAATAAAATAAATAGAAATCAGGTCATTTTAAAATATATTTATTTGTCGCTGTGAGGGGAATATACAGGTCATTAGACTATATATTAGCATTTTCATTTAAAACGGACATTAATAGTGTAATTTTAAAATTATTTTGAAGTATTTGAAGTCTCTAAGTTTCATTTCAATGCTTGCACAAGGTTCGAGTAAATACTTTCAGACAGTAGCCTAAGGTCAAACATCGAATGGATCAAAGTATCCAAAAATGGCACATAATTGTCGGCGACGCACTTATATCCTGTTTTATAACTCATAATTTATAACTCATAACTATTTGCAAAGTCATTCGACGCTTTTCATCTCATTTCCAACACTTAAGTTATATTTCTACGGATTTTACCTCCACAAATCCGACTTTATTTCAGAAATCACACACTGCTCCAAATACGCACAAAAATATACCGACAACCTTGTAAAAGTATTATTTAAACAGTATATATATAAAATACTGTGGTCATTTCTTATAGATATGATCCAACAATTCACATCGAGATACTTATTCTTTATAATTAAAATACCAAACATTACAAACTCCCGTTCTCCTCGTGTAGACTAACCTGAAACAAAAAAGTTGTTAATACTATATGTATATATAACTTTCACAATGTCAAACATCAGTTATTATTATTATTATTATTATTATTATTATTATTATTATTATTATTATTATTATTATTATTATTATTATTATTATTATTATATTCTGTTGTCCATGTCGCTTTATCCCAGCCATGTTGGATCCGGAGAGTATCTGGCAATACTGGCCGCGAGGCGGGAATGCACCCTGGATGCGAACCACATGTTTCCATATACCGTTCACTTCGCCAGTTCACCTACCGACATGTTTTTTTGGAAATGGAAGAAAACCGGAGGAAGCACGGGGAGAACATGCGACACAGATCAGACTGTCGACCTTGGAGCTGTGAGGTGGCAACCCGCTCCACCACCATGCTGCACAGTTGAGTTTTCTATCTTTGCAAATTATTTGGGTAGAGCACCAATGTGCCTTAATAATACATAATGCAGTTTTGATTTTTTTTTAATTAATCAATCAAGTGCATATATCTAAAAGACGTTGTTTGTAATGGAAACTACGAACTCGTAGGAATACGTAGTTTCACGAATATAATTAAATGAAATGGAGTTACCTGACAAATGCTATAAAACCTTGACAGTGCTAAACGGTTTTTGTTTTATAAAAAAAAGTTGACATGAGTTACAGGCATTACAGTTTTTGTCTGTCTCTTAAAGACTGACTTTTAACATCCTTTTTTAACATCCCATCCCAACACTAATGTCAAGTAACAACAAAGCTACTTATTCGTATAAAATTATAACAGGTTAAGAAAAAATGTTTAAGAAGCACCAGCATATTTACGCACAAGTCTTTTCTCCGTGGAGAGAATAAATACAAATCAAAATGCAAGCAGAAGAAATACATCTATAAAATGAAACTGTAACCACTGTCTTTAAGTTTGCCAGGTTTAGAAAATGGTAGTAGTAGTAGTAGTAGTAGTAGTAGTAGTAGTAGTAGTAATAATAATAATAATAATAATAATAATAATAATAATAATAATAATAATAATAATAATAATAATAATAACAACATTGTGCTATGGAGAATATTCAGCAGCTTGTTTGTTGAGTATCAGACGCTCCAATCCGTTTCGATATTTTGTCGAATGGCTCGTTCCAGAAAAAAAATGCTGTAATCAAAAGAATATTATTTTTTATTATATTCAGCATAAAAAAAATAATATCTATCTACCTAATATCTAATATACAAGTTGCATTGCATGCCATTTATTTGCAGAACTGGATCGTGTTTATTAGAGATCTCGGTTGGAGAGTTGTGAGAAAGCTCTTTGGCTCGAAAGTTAATGACATTTCATTTATTTAATTTAATTTCATTCATTCAAACGGGACAGTTGAAATTAACGAGACGTATTAAAGGCAGGAAATTTTTATACTCTTTATACGCAAATAGTTGCTCTAGACATTCTAGAAGTATGAATAATTAGAATCAAATATACAGTAATAAACAGTTATCTAATATTGTTTTATATTTAAAATGATAAGAAATTATTGTGTAAGCACTAAATCAATAAATCAAAATTTTGACTTGAATATGTAGGATAAAATGTTTTAAAATATACGACAAATTGTACATATATATATTATATATAGTTTTAAGTCTATTAAGTTTATTTACGGATATTAATTATGATATACTACTAAAATGAAGGAAGCGGTATATATTTAGAAAGTCGGTCAATTAAAAAAATGATCCAAACTCTTGAGAATTGGCAGTCTAAACCAACAAGACCTAAAGTAATTATTTTTTAATGTTTGTGTTTAATTATCCACCTAAAATCAGACAGACAATGATCTTATTTTCTTGATGATTCATAATTCGGGCGAGGCAGAGCCGTTACTATGATAATTGGGTCCTTAAGACGACGTTTAAATACCAGGAGGGTGAGTCAGGGTTTAACCTATTCAGTATTCATGGAATCTACTGTATTTTTGACAAAAACATAATAATATAAAATGTATAAATACGTTTAGCCCTGTGATGGGTTGGCACTCCGTCCTGGGAGTATCCTGCCTTGATGCCCGATGACGCCTGAGATAGGCACAGGCTCCCCGTGACCCGAGGTAGTTCGGATAAAGCGGTAGAAAATGAGTGAGAGTGAGTGAGTAAATACGTTTATATGATTCAGGATCAGAATTTAAATAACCATATAAACTATATAGGGATAACCTGGGTGTGGTTTTCAGTAAAACAATTTTGTTCAATCTTTTTTTACTCATTCATTTTTTTTCTTTTGTACTCTTTTACATTCTATTTTATTGCAATTAAATTCGCCCTTTTCGTCCGTGATTAACTCACTCAATACGTATAATAAACAAACCAAAATAATATCAGGCGCAGCAATTGTTACCTGATTACAATTTTATATAAATATCGGGAAAACAACAATAACAAAAAAGCAAATTATTTTGCTGTCATTCAAATCGGACCCAAATGACAACCTATAGGTGGTCTATACTTTTTCCGTGTTTTTCTGTGTAATTTGTAAATTTCGTGTAATTTGCAATTAGTTGTGAACTAATCGAAGAACTCAGCAACTGTTGTAACTTCAGGGGTCGGTTGTAGGCCCATTATCGAGGGTCTCGCCATCGAGAACTGGTCACATAAAAGCGTGAAATTCTGCCAACAGTCGCAAACCTGGTAGCCCATAAAACGGGCCCGAAAATAGCAGTGTCCAAGAGGAGTGTGTAAAGTAAGGTAACAAACAGTGACAAGGCATTGTGCTGCAACACATGGGTATTAAATATGGTTTTGTGACACACTTACATGTTTAAAAACAGGGGTGCATTTACTATAAAATGCACGTTTTTTTTTTCTGCAACACATGTAACATTTTGCAACTACTTATGGAGTTTTCCTACGCAATGTGGATGTCATCTAAAGAGTTCGACAAATTCTTTCTGATGCCATCATTTTGGAAAAGAAACGAGTAGACTGCATTTAAAAAGTGCGAAGCTCATGGGCAGTTAAACGGCCCGTTTTTTTTTTTTTAAATCTTTTTTTTCCCTCACTTAGTCTGCAGCAAGTGCGTTTTACAGCAAGGAGGGAAAGAGACGCAAATAAGCAAGCTGCGAAGGCCTACCGTGAACACTAGCGCGTCTCCCTTTCGCCGCTCCACAAGATGGAACGAAAGAGCGAGTCGTGGCATGGAGACGGATGCACGCGAATCTTGCACGCCGTACGCCGGCCGTCTGATGTCAGCACGCTGCCGGGAAGAGAGAGAAAAAAAATACGTGCGCCTCCTGGCGTCTGATTTGTGTTACTACACCCTGCGGCTCTGTTAAATGGTTTCTGCGCATGCATCTACAGAGTTACTGCATCATCGTCACTGTCAGCGCAACGTTTTATTGCGAAAAAAGTAACAAAGCTATAATCTGTTGATTATAGCTACGGAACTATAGGAAAGGAATGTTGCAGCGATGAAAAAGGGAAAATTGTGTGTGTGTGTGTGTGTGTGTGTGTGTGTGTGTGTGTGTGTGTGTGTGTGTGTGTGTGTGTGTGTGTGTGTGCGCGCGTTTACAGGTAGGAGGTAGTCATACAGGAATAAATTAAGGACTGTGAGGACACACTGATATTCATACATTAATCACTCATCCCCACTGAGCACTCAGGTCTTCCAAAGCACGACCCCAGAGCTATTAGATTGACGTCAGAAGCGACGGTGCAATATCTGAGCTTCTAGAGTAAAATACTAATTAAGTAAAAGATATAGTCCAATACCAAGCGTTAATATTAGGAATATTCTGCTAAATGAGCTACCGTTTAATCTGTAGAGAATATGATCGACAATTAACTGTGAGCTTTATGTTTACAGCCAGACCACTTTCAGATCTAAATTGAAATGCCGCACACGCATTTTCAGCACACATTCCAAATCCCTTGAACCTCACCTATGGTGGCTCACCACTTGGCCACTTTTAGCATATAATACATTTGCCATTGCCATAACTGTTTATTATGTGCCTGAACTTACTCACATTTTGCCCAGATTCCGGAAATCTGCCTTTCCCAGTGTTAGTATCATACCGGCATTGCGGACATGAATCTGTACATTGTTCGCAATCTATAAACTCACATTAAGAACTGAAACTACCTTTAAAAAAATCGATTAATTTTGAATGTTTCAGAACCATGGACAGTACTTGCTGAATTGTATGTCGAGGTCTGCTCGACATACAATGATAAACTGTTTATTTTATAATATTCCGTTCATTTTCTCTACCACAGGGTCATGGGGAACCTTTTCCAGGGCACAAGGCAGGGGACACCCTAGACGGGAGCAACTTAATATCACAATCACATACCCATTCTGGACCATTTAGAGATGCCCATCAGCCTACAAATGCATGTCTTTGGACTAGATTAGGAAAGTGGAGTACCCAGGAAGAGGAAACCGCAGAGAAGATGCAAACTCTGAATGCAAAGGACAGCTAGAGTAATCGGAAACCCCTGACTCCGGAGGAGTGTGGTAAATGTAAAGACAAGCTATTAATAAACTTTGTGACGTATATAAGTTCTGCATGAGAATCTTGACCATTTTCAGAGTGTAAATAAATGAAATAAAAAAGAAAATCCATAATAATGTAGTTTCTTTATTATGAGTGTAAAATTAAAGGAACTGATATAGTTTTCTCTCTTTTTTCTTGCTCATTCTCCTGCCACACACTTGTTATTATTGTTATTATTATTATTATTATTATTATTATTATTAGTAGTAGTAGTAGTAGTAGTAGTAGTAGTAGTAGTAGTAGTAGTAGTAGTAGTTTTATTCAAGTAGCTCAGTATGCCTGACTTGCTAAAAGTATTCATTATTTTTTCCTCACTATTTTCAAATGACTCAACCTAGTTAGTAAGCAAGTTTGGCGGTGTGCGTTTAAAGGCATAAAGGACAGCAGAGGTCGCTCTTACTGAATATTTATCTTTTGATGCAGCTCCACAGGTTCAGCTAACTCGCACTCTTCATATCTTTCCTTATAGGAAAGCATCCATAGAAAATGTGAAGCGCAAATCAAATATAGAGTATTGTTATCTGCGTATATTGTTTTTCTGTTTATTTAAGCTCACTGTTCACTCTATAAACTCTGCCGCCTGGCTGCACAAGTCTTTTATCCTTTATATCATATCCTCTGTTAACATGCACTGGGTATTTCCCCCCTTTTTAACGCGGACTAAAGCAATGTATGGTTCGTCCTCTTGAAAACATTGGGATAATTTATTTCTTGCCTTCTTGTTGCATTGCAGCGGATGTCAGATGTATGGATTTGATGCAACGCCTCACGATCATTTTTTTTTTCTCTGAGGCCGAGCGGCGAATGTGACCTGAATGCAGCACATGATTTAGCGATGAAACGAGACGAAAACTCATTCAGAACTGCTGAAGAATCCGTGACGCGTTTAAACGCCTGATAACCCGCAAGCTGCTGAAAAAGATCATGTCAGCGCGCATCAGTACAGAAAAGGAATATTAGTGGAGGGACGGTCGCATCCTCCGACATCAGACATTTTTTTCTTTTCGTTTCGTTTTCGTATGGATTTGTGATGGCAGAGATCATGGTTTGACGGTCTTTTAAGCGGCACAGGGAGACTATAGACACATACACATACGGCGGTGTGTCGGTGCTCGGTGAGCGCTGAATGTGTCGTTGGTGCGGGGAGGATTACTGCACGTTTACCCCTCTCCATCCTCACCACATCGGAGAAGCGGAGAGAGACGGGCCACGAGGGACACGACGGAAACTGTTTACCGCTGGAGGCATTAATAACCGGGCTTTTTCGCTCAGGAAGTGGATTTAATGGTTTTACTTTAAGCAGACATCGATCCTGGACCGCAGCATCTCACGTTCATTTCTTCCTGCAGTGAGTGATACAGAGGCATCAGTGCCGATAAGCGCGCTCACTACACTACTGCATTTTTTGGGGCAAAGATAGACTGCAGATACTTGCTATATATGGCTGTGTAGCTTCCACGGAGGAGGGCCAATCCCCTCATTTCGTTGCATTTTTTCTCACAATGCGTTTTGTCCGAATGCACTTGGGAGATTTTTAGCCCAGAATCATTTGGCCGTTCCACTATCTGCCGTCTCCTCTCCAATTGCAAGATTATCGGGAGGGGAAAAAACACCCAGCAGCGCATCCCCGATGGCATGGACACTTCCGCAGGGTCTGCCGCGCCGCCGTGCTACCGGAGCCCGTTCGCAGCCCGCCCGAGCCCGCGCCGAGCCAAAGCAAGCGGCATGAGGCTCGAGCCGGTGCCCTTCTCCATGCTGGTCATCGGGGTCGCGTTCGCGTGCCACTCCCCGAGCCCGAGCTCGCTGCGGGAGCGCGCCCGCCACTCCGCCGTGGTGATTGAGGGCCGTGTGCAGTCGGCGCCCCACAACGCTTCGGGCGCAGAGCCCTACCGGGTGGACGTCAAAGTGCTAGACGTGTGGCCGCGGCACAGCGGCGGCCTCGAGCGCGAGCAGCTCGTCACCGTGCGCGAGCTGGGCCCGACGAGCGGGCCGTGCGCGCGCGTGCTCAACGACCAACGGTACATCTTCTTCATGGACCCCACCGATGAGCCCCTGGTGTTCAGGGCGTCGTACGCGCCCCTTGAAGCCAGTGGCATGGATGTGAAAAAAGACGTCGGGAAGATCTTGTGCGAGGACTGCGGTAAGTTTGGCTTGAGATATCCAATTAATTGCATAGAAGGTCTCGTAGAACGGTTTCGTTGTCATCTTGTGCCTTGCCTGTATATGTTTATGCTTAGACAAAATACCTGGCTATGCTGCATTGGAGATGCAGTATATATATAATTCTGTATGTGTGTATGTATGTCTATCCAGACCTGACTGTCAGTGAAGATGTGACATCCTTTCACTGTTCTAGCACGAATTCAAAGTAAACCTCAAGACAGAGTTGAAAAAGAATATCTCATCATTGTCATGGCTATAATATCGCAGCTCTGCATACGAGTAGTCGTACGACAGAAATGTGGAAAAGATATAAATGAGGTGGCTTTAGTAAATATTTAAGATTTTTTAAAGTAATACTATGTCCACTGATAACTAATAATGTTTCTGTTTCTGTTTTGGTGACAGGGATAACAGGTGTAAGGCTTTCTTGTCGCATTTCAACTTTAAGCTTTCTCTTGGTTCAAATGTTGCTTGCGTTCCCGGGAAAAACAGCTGCATTTTTCTCCATTGCAGTTGTCTCATCTGCCCAGATGGTGGGCCGGGTCCTCTGCAGAAAGGATTTTTGGGCCATGCGCTTTCTTCTCTGTCTGTGTATAGGCCTGTACAATTACAGTTGACCTCCCTGTTTTCGCTGTCCAGGGTGCTACATCTGACCAGTCTTTCATTCTTCTAACGCGCCTCTTAAAGGTTGATTGACAGGTGCTTATTATCTTAATTCTGCATTATAGAGGAAAAGAGATTGATCTAAATATTGTTGTCGTTTTGAAAATTTTACAAAGCTTATCATGTGGTCCAGCATTCACAGCACACATAGGTTATGGATAAAATGTGCTAGATTAAGTGCATATGATGTTGTAAATGACTTTGCAGTTTCCGTCTGTCCAGCATGCTTACAAGTTACTATATACTGGACTAATTTGGTGACTTGTTGCATTTATCTTTTAGCTAGCTTAGTTAATGTTCTGTAAACTACCATTATACCTGCTTTATCCTGGTTAGGGTAGCAGTATTCCTGGAATACTGGATGTGATATAACAGCAGTCCACCATACAAACACACTTTCATGCAATTATTCACACCTTGGGGCAATTAATCATAGTCAATCTATCACCCAGAGCTGAGAAAAGGGCACCGGAGAACCTAGAGGAAATCCAAAAAATATAGGGACAACATGCAAGACTCAACACTGACACAAGTTATGTGTTGGATCACAACAGAAGGCTGTGTACATTTTCTTACTCATTCACAATTGCAGATCATTTCCACTCACAATTTCACTCTATCTAGTATTAGACCACTAACTATTTCAAGTTGTGCCAAATAAATTCAAAGCTAATAATAGCTTCTTAAAGGGATTCTACTTGCAGCTTTGGCACTGTTATATGTCGGTCCTTTAAAGATTTCCATAGAGGAATCTTATAACAGATAATAACAGATCTCCTGTTATGCAACTATAATGTTTGTTATTCTTAATTGTGGATGTAAATTCATCTTACATAAAGATGGACTGGATATGGATTGAATAATAAAAAAAACCTTCTGTAAGCATTAACACTCATGGTGGTGCAACAGGTTGTATTTCAGCCTCACTGCACCATGTTCCTGGTTCAAGCCTGAGCTTGAGTATTTGTCTGTACATAGTTTTGCATGTTCTTCCCATGTCCATGTGGGTTTTCTGTGGGTTCTCTGGTTTCCTGCTAAAATATATAGGTGTGTGTACTGGTTCTGCTAAATTGCCCTTAGGTTGGAGTGTGTGTATCATGATGTAGCATTCTATCCATGTGTATTCCTCACACATTCAGTTCCTGAAATCCTGATCACAATAAGGTGGTATGAATGATTGAATGAGTGAACACTTTTGAGATTGTGTGTTATTGCAAAAACAGTGATTTGGTAGCAGGCATGAGCTAAAGGCAATTGCAACCGATCCTCAGATTCATGATGGTGAACCCACAATCTGGGTGATCTACTGATTGTGTACAGAAAAGAAAAAAGAACAATACAAACATGTTTTTTATAAATATCTATTTCCGACATCAGCTATTTCTTCCTCCATAGAGTAATTCCAACACAAGTGGGTTGCTATTATGCAAGAAAATATTGTAGAAGGGCAAATAAGGTCAAGCTTGTAAACTAGCTACTAGTCCCAAAACTTCAGCCGACTCTTCAGCAGAAAAGCTTTCATATTCAGTATAGTTCTCATATTTAGTAGAAAACAACCAACTAAGATTATATTTTCTGAGCATGTGCTACATGTAGTTGACGAAGTAGAAACTTGACGTTCCCTGAAAATATGCATGACTTTCTTTATATTTCATTCTTATTTTTCTATGCTTCTTGACATTTGTCCACCATCTAGCAGCAACAGTACTGTATGAAAACATTAATTTATTTATATTCAGTATTCCCTTTATCTTCTTTAGTAATTTTTGTCATCTAAATAATATTCCTGTAAAATTTCTGCACACTGGACAATCATTTGACGTTCTCGTATAATAGAGTATCAAGAAGTGAGTAAAATTTTGCACAAATGACCAGAAGGTGAGGAGCTCGCATCTGAGGCTGAATTACTGAACAGTGTGAGGTGTTGCTGTTTATTCAGTTTATCTTCTCTATATTGTATATTCAGTTTATCTTCTCTACAAATGCTGTAGTAAAGGATCATTTGTTAAGTGGCAGGGGTGCTGTTGTCCAAGCAGGGGTGGATTGTTCTGTGAAAGCTGTGTGGATTTCTTCATATTCTGAATCCAGGTTGCATTTTTGTTAATGACATTCTATAGACACTGGTAGTTGGGACCATTTTTTTATGTTATCTGTCTCCACATGTACTGAATCCTAGCAGATAGGAGACATTTCTTCATTTTTGTTCTCCAAACCCTCATCTCTATTAACAAAGATCACAGCTGTACTTTCGTCACAAATTCCCAGATGCCCCTGGAGCAACATCTCACTGACATAACTGCATGACACAAAGACAAGAATAACTGTTGATTGACATGCACCCAGAGAAGGACATGCCTGGGTTACTTGGTTTTTAATTATTTTTACTACTTAAGGAAGCTATAGGACAAGTAGCTTGTGTAGCTTTTCTGAAGGTTCTATGAGGGAGAAATGTGTACAAGGAACTAATTACTGTATATTCCCTTGACACTGCAATGATAGGTCCCTGGGGGAATCGCTAATATATGCCATTAATCTGTCTTGAGAATGCAGCTGGGGGAAGATATTTAAGAAAGACGCCATGGAAAGTCAATACTGCATTGCCTACAGTAAGAGATTGAAATATATAAGGAAGTAATGGACGGTGTGAGCTGTCAAAGACTGCTTTGGAAGATGCAGCAGGCACTTAATCAGGACTTAATTGAGCTCTGTCAGTATAAGGGCATGCTCTTGTTGAAGTGGATTGCAGCTGATTTCTTTAAGTGTGTCATTTGTGCACAGCTATATAGCATGTCTTAAATGTAAATGTTTAAGAGGAATAGGCTTCTTTTGGTTTCCTTACTTGCCATTACTTCACTAATAAGATGTAATTAGATTTGAAGGTAGGGCTGAAAACGGACAGTTGAGAAGGATCAGGTGATGCTTTCTCAAATTTTAATTGTCTGTTTTGGTGAGTCTTAGTGGCAGAGGGATTTGTACTTTATGATTTCTTAGTGCAGTGACAAGCTGAATTTTTCTTGTTAACTTTAAGAGCAAGGAAAAAAGAGAAGCTGACAACTGAATGAATGTTTATATTTGCAAAAGTGTAATGAGGGATAACAGGAACTATAAATGACGAAAAAGCACAATGTTGTACTTTAATTAAAAAAAATCTATATAATTGACAAATTGCTATTGTTAAAGAGAATCAAATAACTCACTCTCACTCATTTTCTACCGCTTATCCGAACCACTCGGGTCACGGGGAGCCTGTGCCTATCTCAGGCGTCATCGGGCATCAAGGCAGGATACACCCTGGACGGAGTGCCAACCCATTGCAGGGCACACACACACATTCACTCACACACTACGGATGATTTTCCAGAGATGCCAATCAACCTACTATGCATGTCTTTGGACCGGGGGAGGAAACTGGAGTACCCGGAGGAAACCCCCGGCACGAGGAGAACATGCAAACTCCACACCCACAAGGCGGAGGAGGGAATCAAACCCCAACCCTGGAGGTGTGAGGTGAACGTGCTAACCACTAAGCCACCGTGCCCCATCAAATAGCTTGATTAAACATTTAAATTTCCTCTAATAGCCTGCTCTGTGATAAATTCTTTGCAGTTACATGGACAGTGCTGTTAAATTCTTTTCTTTACATTTCTCAGCTTTAGGAAACTGGAAAATAAATGCAGGGTCAGTGGAAGGGTTAAATGTTAAGCCAAAGAGCCCAGCAGTGGCAGCTTGTCAGCGGAAGGATTTGAACTCATGACCTTCCAACAGCGTAGCCCAGGGCCTTGTCCACGTAGTCATCCAAAGATAAATTACAAGAACAATTAAAACCTTCAGTGTCCTACAGAGATATAATTGTACTTGTCTGAGGCTCCTGGATGAGTAAGTCATGAGGCGTAATGTGCTTCATGGTGATTCTACGATTAGTCTTGAGTCTACATTGACCATCATTTTAAAGGAATAGCCATGCTAGTTCATTTTGTCCCAGGGGCTATGTTGGCTGCTCGTGTTCAGTCTTGCATACTGTAGTTGTCTTTGAAATGGGGGCTGCGATGCTGTTCCTGGAACTCCTGCATGAGTGTACTGCTGTGGCTCAACTGTGGAATACTCAAGAAGGGCAATGTATTGATCCTGCTTATGCATGATGATGAATGTTTGTGGAGATTCTTCACTATCCTCCACTGGTGATGGATTCATACACTGCTTCCCCTAACAGGTGCTGTGCTTGTGCTGTTCAGTGAATTGCCACACTGATATAAGACGTGTGACAGATCAGGACACATGTGTCCTACACTCCAGTGTGCAGGTTTCTGATAAACTATTCTGATTTTGCTGGACACAAGAGCCTATAATATAACAAAAATGTTTTTTCAACTATTGATTTAATATGTAAAGACCAGACCTGTATACTGGGATAAAACATATTTTTGTAAGACAGGTTTGATTTATTCATAAAGATATTTTGGAAATAGTTTGGCCAAAAGTAAGCATATGGCATTTCAATCAAAAGACATATTCAAGATGGTCCAAAGTTTGTTTCTTTACTACCAAAAATGTAAATACATGCTAGATGTCATAATGAAGTCCAATGTAAGTGCTACTTAATAAATAGCCTATACTATATTATGCTTTTTTATTTATTTATTTATTTATTTATTTATTTATTCATTCATTCATTCATTCATTCATTCATTTATTTTCTACCGCTTATCCGAACTTCTCGGGTCGTGGGGAGCCTGTGCCTATCTCAGGCGTCATCGGGCATCGAGGCAGCATACACACATGAGAGTGTGTGTGTGCCCTGCGATGGGTTGGCACTCCGTTCAGGGTGTATTTATTTATTTATTTATTTATCTATCTAAAGAAATAGCAGCACTGCTCTCTTTTATAAACTTTGCCTCCCAGTTCCTAAATATTTGTTTGGTGGAATGCCATTATGGTTGCAATCCATTTTTTTGTTTATTTATATTTTTCATTCTGTGGACATTAAGTGAAACCCGTTGCAACTTCAGACTCTGTCCATACTTGTCATTGTCAATGGGTATCTTTCTGAGTGGGGAATTCGGTAGCCTATTGGTTAAAGTGTTTGCCCACCGATCATGAGTTTGAATCCCAGGTCTGCCAAGCTGCAACTGCTGAGCCTCTGAGCAAGGCCGTTAACCCTCAGTTGCTCAGGGGTATAAATGAGCTAAAAAAAAGTAAGTTCCTCTGGACAAGGGAGTCTGCCAAATGTAAATGTATCTTTGAGTACAGTGGCCATTTTGTGCCAATAATTGCTTTTCTCCACTTGATGTCTACATATTGTCAGCTCAGCTCATGTCTTCACAATCCTGTATACCTACACCTGCCCCCACCCGTCTCACATTCGGTCTCGCTCTCTCTCATTCTCTCTCTCTGTCTTTTCCTCCCAGTGTCCCATCCATGAGTTCACCTGCTGCCTTCACAAAGCCCCTCATGCTGAGTATCTGACATGAGCTCTGAACAGCAGCCAGACTCTGTGGCAAGCTCTAATGATTAACATAAAATTTATGCCATGGTTGACTCTTGAGTCTAAATACGTCCCACATTAGGGACCTGATATGTGTAGCTCTGATAAATGAGCACCAACATCCTGTTGTATACAAATTGTTGATGTTCAACATCTGTCATTTTTATAAATGTATGAGTTTAGATTTTAGTTTTTAGTTTTTAGTTTTCTCAGCTGTTGTGTTATCCTGTTTAACAGTATCCAATTTGTCCCGACTAATTAATGTTTGATTATTGTGTGTATATTTATGTGACTTAGGGTGCTTTCACATCTATAGTTCGGTTCATTTGGTCCGGACCAAAAGCAAATAAATGATACATTGCAGCTTTTTAGCAGTTTTGGTTCCTTTTCACACCACATTGATCGTTCTGTTCCGCACCAGTTGAAACAAACCAAAATGCAGTCATGTGATAACATCCACATCACTCATTGGCCACATGTCTTTGAGCGTATTTCCTAAACTGCTTCTCGATTGGTCAGAATAAACGTGCGGGAAATTTCAACGAAACTCCGGAATTAAACAAAAAGAGGAAAATACAGGAAAATACAGCATACAGTACACCATGGAGAGACGACCACGTGCTGAAATTATGTTCGTGGTTGTAATCTACTACATCGCTCGTATACAGCATTCTATGCAAAGTCTTAATTTTCAGAATGAAGCGCGGATGCGGCTTAAAAATATCATTTTAATGCACTGCAAACGGTGAAGATGCATCGCAGGACACTTCAGGAGGCCGGCCAGCATTACTTTTGCGAAACTGTGACATGCTCAGCTTCCAAAAATATTGCCAACGACCCACTACGGCATCTGGTTTAGTCGAAATTTGCAGTACTAGTACTTTTTGCAGTTAGGTCTATTCGATCTCGGATCGTGTTCTCACCACAAACGAACCGT
Source organism: Tachysurus fulvidraco (assembly GCF_022655615.1). Lineage (NCBI taxonomy): Eukaryota > Metazoa > Chordata > Actinopteri > Siluriformes > Bagridae > Tachysurus > Tachysurus fulvidraco. The sequence continues at coordinate 5,897,970 of NC_062538.1, read as the reverse complement.
ACCAGAGTTCGTTTGAAAGCGTACCGAGACCACCTCTTCAAGGAGGTCTCGGTACGCTTGTTTGGTCCGCTTTCGGTGCGCACCAGAGTTCGATTGCTGCATTCTTAGCTGCCCAAACGAACCGCACAAAATGTGCAATCGAACTCTGGTACGATTCAACCGAACTAAACAAGGCAGGTGTGAAAGCACCCTAAAGAGCAGACCTATTGAGTTTATAGGTATATGTATAGTATATAGGCTTATAGTTCACAATGTCAAAGCAAAGACTGTTTTCTGTTTATTTAAAGTTATTAAATGATACAATTTCTAATTGTTAATGTAAAGATACTGTATCATATCAGATTATTCAAGACAAGGCCTCTATATCATGTCTTTGTCGTGTTAATTACATTCACCAGACAGCATAATAAAGAGTAGCTTTCTATTTACCTCCAATTAAGAGAGGCTTCTCCTATTCATGCAACTGTACATGAACAGTACACTAGCATGCTAGCATATTTGCTTAGGAACCAGCAACAGCTTTGATAGGCAGCAAGGAAGAAAAATAAAAAAATCTTTAAGGTCTTGTGTAAGCAACCAGCAGCTTCCTCTAAAGTTATGACGCTGACAGTCAGTGACCTAACCCTACTGTGTAGATCAGTAGAACTAGAAAAAAATACAAAGAAATGCACATATACACCCACATACACATACACTCACATACTTATGTCTCTGTGCTGCAATCAAGAAGCCATTCCTCACTGATGTATTCCAAGCTGAAAAAAATCAGTCTAGCAAATGGGAAGTTCAGAGACTACACGGTAATGAGGAATGCATGACTCAAAAACATGGCTAGAGAGCTGTGTGACTAGCAGCACAACTAGCAAACAGCAGAATTTTAAGAAAAATGCTTTAAAGCCCCCTCCCTTGCATGCAATGTTTCATTTTGTTACATTTTAATGTGCTGCTTTTGTTTCATTACTTGAAAATGGAAACCTATCACACGCATTCATTGATTCATATCCATATCGCCTTATATATGCGTTTGAATTCGTTGTATCTTTACTCTTCTATTGGGATCTAGTCCGAGCCAGGTGATACAATATTTATTGGAATGAAAAATCTTGCTCTTTATTTGAATGTTGCTGACTCAGTCCTTAGCCGAACAGCCACTTTAACGACCTAACTATCCCTGACCTTCTTTATTCCAAAAAGGACTCTTTTATCACATAGCATTAGCTAATGAAGAAAAAAGCGGTAACACCAGGAGCCATGGGTTTGTCTTCACACAAAGAAGGTTTTACTCGGATTAAAAGTGGTTGGTTTTAATCCAGCATTTACAGTTTTTTTTTAGCAGTGGCAGTAAATTGTTTCATGATGTAGAAGGTCCTTTGTCATAAGACTTAATTGAGTAGTATATCTGCTGGAAACAAGTCACACATTCACTAATGTTTTTAGCTTTGAACACCGTGTCATGTTTGAAATGTGACCATTGATTTTCTAGTCAGCGTTTCTCGCATGCGATCTGGCTGAGTGCTGTTTTAAAACCATCCCAGCCCACACTCGGAAGACCTCAGCGGTCAACAGTGACCTCTCGGATTACCCCCACTGAGCTGGAATGAAGCCATCTTACATTATCTTAACACCACACACAGATAATGGGCACTGTTATTAATTGCACGCTTTATTTCCGAACGGAATTCCATCTGACATGGTGTGTTATTGCTCCTTTAAAAGACAGTAATGTTTCCATTTAAGCAAGCAGCAGAGCATAATAGCACACAATCTAATGCTACTCCAAATCTATGAATCATGGTGACTACCACAACAGTAAGAAACATTTCTCACCTCCATAATGAAGCTACACAATGGGAAATGGAAATCAGCTGACTGGATCACCGATGACTAGGGATTTCCTGAAAATAATCTAAACAATAGCATTAAATTATGCAAAAGCCAAAAGATCTTGTTGATATACTGGTGCTGCAGCCCCTTGTAGTCCAGGCACTCTATCTGTAATTTATTGGAAACAAAGTTGATGATCTTCATTCTGCAGTGTGGGAATGATCAATCTACATAGTGATATCATTTAATATAGTGGGGCTCGATTGACTGACATGGGAGAGCAGAATCCGGGTGTTTGAAAAGACATGATTGGATTTTGAGTGCCAATTTTAAAAACAAAAGATAGTTGCCATTGACTAGCACTATGTCTCCTCTTTTGATGGCTGTTTGGCTAATTAGGAAATAGTTCCCCTTGTTGTAAAAAAAAAAAAAAAGCTCTTTGTTTTCTGTGGTCACTCAGTCTAAAGTGCATTTTAGCCAATCAGCAACGACCATATATTTTAGAATTGGTGGTTTTAAGCAGACGTGTTTCTACTACAAAGTACTTTACAATGGTACTTAAGTAGCAGCATAAATGCTGTGTCAAGATTTATAAGCCAAAAAATGTGTACAAATGAATGTCAAATAGTTGCTACTCGAGAATTTAAAGAGGTTATATTTGTAACTGATGACAAGCTAATGTGATGTTTTTTTTTTATGTTAAATACATGTATTACTTATCTAAAGCTGTTATTAAGATGTTGTGAATATGCATTTTTGCCTGAAAAGTTTGCAATGTTTACCATTTAGAATTTGACTTGCTGCCTGGTTAATTATGTTACTGAAATCAAGGGTGCCATTACCTAGCCAACTTAGATAAATATAGCCAGATAACATGAGCAAACTGCGCATTGTGGAGATTTTTGTTAGGGCTAGGATGCTCATCCTCATACTCAACACTGCAGTTTCATGGCTTATCCGTATTTAAACACACACCAATAACTATAACACTATATAACTATAATTACCTTTAATAGCATCACTGCGGATGTAAAACTGGCATGCTTCTGTATAGTTTTTCTAGGTTTATGAACTCGATTGGATGCTAAATTTAAATGATTGGATGCTAATATGAGTCTATTCAATTGATTTGTAGCACACAGTCATGAAAGTGTCACAACCAGGGAAGGAAGGAGACGGACCCGTACACAGGATAGCTTCAAAGGAATGGGGTTTAATAAATGATAAAGACAAAGACAGTAAATGACGAGAACTAAAGCAATACAGATGACGACACTTAACAATGACTAAACGTAACTAATGATTCCGCGCTGCCATCGGCAACGTGGCTGACATTTATACAAAAGATAATGAGACACAATGAGGAACAGGTGTGTAGACAGGGAGGAGCAGATGAAGGCGGGGCAGACACGTCAATATCAATCCGCATAAGTACAATTATTCATTTTCAATAATACTTAAATAACATTGACATATGGTAAAATAACACTTACTGATAGTAGCAGACTATAAATAAAAAGTCATTTCCAATCCTGTTTACTAGCCAGCACAGGTTTGTAATGGTACACAGCTGTCCATCATTAATCACTCAAATCAAAAGACAAATGATAGCGGCACTAATGACAACAAAATCTATTTCTCTCAATGATGCTCAAACTGGTCTATTGGTTTAGCCAAACTCAGAAAGGAGCCATTTTTGAGCATCCATTGGAAATGACCTTGTTGAATTACAACCACAGGAAAGCGCTTATCTGTCAGTGTTATAAATCTGAAGAGGAGTTTTTGTGGTCAGGATTGTGAGGAGTGGAGCAGCTATATAGGGGTTATAAGGGATTAGAAGCTACACTCAGGCAAGCCTGTATAATGCCCTGTAATTGACAAGCTGTAAATTTTCCGCAGTAACTATGGTGGAGTGTTCGCATGTGAGTGCATACACAGTACCTGCTTGGGGTACATTCTTATACCCTGTCATGAAATCGTTTCTTTTAAAAAAAACAATGAAATCAATCAAACTGCTTAATTGTGTACAATTGTGTGTAATAGCATGCACTTGACTGGAGAGTTTTGTTGACTTGAGATGAAAACAGAAGTCAGACACAAATGCTCTTTAAATGTCCTTTTTTTTCTAAATACTTAAACTATTTATAAAATATTCTACTTTAATAAATAGTCATCTAGTTGCAACTCATTGCAAAAAATTCATGCTGTATATTATAATGTTATATGCCATTTAAAAATATATATTTCAGTATTGTAATGAATTTGTATTCTGTTTTATTCTTTATTCTTTATGTATTTCTTTTTCTGGCTGTTTAAGACAATAGAGGAATGCAGCACAGTGACCACACTGAGGCAGTATATGAACAGGATTTTGACCAGGTCCAAACCGTTCCAAAAAACAAAAAGTGCGTGTGAGTCGTGCTGGAATCGAGTGACAGTGTAACTTTCATCAAATGGATTTACTTTCAGTTTAATCCATTCAAACCACATGTAATAAGGCACATTGCTGAAGTTTAAACTATCATACTCCACAGATGGAGCATGTTTAGAAATCCCGCTACAGGGAAAATTGCAATGTAGCACGCACATTTTTATTTTACGACGACATCTCTGTGACAAACTGAATGGCCCTTAGGGCTAGTTTAACTACCTTAATGAGTGATAGCAAAGAAATAAACAGCAAGGGTCACTTGTAGGATTTCCCACTTGATGTGAGGCAGAATTTAAGTTTTCTTGTTTTAACAGTTCAGATCTGTTGCATATTATACTTAATCCCTGTTAGCATGACTGTCTTATGTAACATTGGAATACTTTGGAATAGCAAATATTAGTTATGAGAGCCTGGCAATTGAAGTAAACTGACACGCCATGCAAATGTTTTGCCGAAAGGCTGAGGAGGTGGTTTTCAGGAGCAGAATTTCATGTTAGTCTTTCCTGTTTACTCGTGCTATCCATGTTTCCTGTTTCCTTCTAGCTGACTGAACAAACTCCAAAGGAAACGAAGTGGATGGAGAATTCTAATTCACCCCTATAAAATTACTATGCTAATCACTCTAGTACAACCACCACGCTTTAATCCTGCTGCAACAGAGTTGTTGTAGGAAGATTCTTAACTGTTTTCTGTGACCGTTGAGTCAATTTGGTGTACTGCCTGTTATTCTTACTGTTATTCTTTGCCTTGCTATAATATCTTGTTCCATCTGTCTTCCTGAGAGAGTTATATCTCCTATTGGAATTGATTGTGTCTTGGATTAGTAATTATTGTGGCCACAGTGTTCTTGGGTCATATCCAGCTGTGTTGTCTTGGATCTGACTGCAGTCTTGGACGCTGTCTTGACAATCATCTCAACCATTCCTTTGCTAAATCCAACCTCATCTCTAGACTCTCTGTTTTCATTCTTAGAGAAGAATCAACATAGTGAGTTTATATGCCTGTGCAGAGAGGATGTTCATTTGGCTGAGTCGCTTCTCTGAGTTACAGCTCTCTGAACCCAATCCATTCACCCATTACATCCACTACTATGGGCTCTCAGTCTTCTCATTAGATGCGGTGTTTTTACAGCCTACAAAAAAGAGGAGAATGAAATTTTAATATAGAAGTTCAGGTGAAATAAAGAGAGAATGAGGATGAGTGGGAGTTGGATGGTAGGTGATTGAATAGATGCATTGCTTTTTGCCTGGAAGTCCTTATCAACTATTCATCAAGACGGCACTGCACTTACCCACTGCTGTAAAGTATGTGCTCTGAAGCTACCATACAGGAAGCAGCCAGGCTGGCAAGGACTGTGAGGTTTAAAAGATGTGAGGGTCTTTCTGTGGTTGCTTTCACAGATCCTCCAGACACCAGCACCCCCACAGATTGTTACATCATTACATCATAACATCATAACAGAACTATCACTTAACATCAATGCCACTAGTGCAAATTGCTAAAATCATAGCAAGAATTATAGACCATATATGTCCAATAACGCTATTTTGTACACCACCGGACCACCAGTGCCATGACCAACATTATTACCACTACCTCTCTCCAACAGTACTATATGTTACACCATCTGGACCACCACAGACCACCGATCCTGCCACCAATGTCATGACCACAATAACATAACATTTCCACTTTTCCTCCACCACTCAACACATAACCAATAATACTATATAGTACATACTCATCACTATTACCCACACCATCACTAACTCCATGACCTACACTGTAGACCATCAACAAGATCACAAGGAACACCATTTCCAGACCAAGAGACATCTACACACATTTACCACCATCACTACCACAGTATATTTATAAAACTGAAATCACTTGAATGACCCGATCACCAGCGTCATGACTGATAAACAAAATCAATACCAGCACCACAGACCCTTAACCCCACAATACCATCATAGGCTAAAATTTAAAAACTCTAGAAAGGACATTCATAATTATTCATAATAACACTCTCCAGTTTTTATAACAGTTTATAATCACACTCTTCAGTGTCACCCAAATGAGGATGGTCCTCTCAAGGTTTCTTACTTTTTCATCTAAGTTTTTTTTCCTCACCACAGTCACCTCAGTCACCTCAGGCTTGTTTATTGGTAAATAAAAACTAAAAAACATGTTGAATATTATTACTGACCTTCTGTTTAATATTAATCTTCAGTACTATTCCGTACTATAATCTTCGTTTGTTCTTTAAAGCTGCTTTGAGAAAATGTCCATTGTTAAAAGTGTTTACAAATAAAATTTAATTGAGTTGAATTGAATTGAACTGAACTAATAGTCAACACCATAACCACTAATGTGATCACCAACACAACCACCACATCTTAAAAACACTACTATATATATAACCACCCACTCTAACCATATTACCACATTCACCGGCACTCTCACACTGTCTCATATCAACCTTTTCACCTCAGGACAGACAACTGCCATCATTACCATGACAAACAAGTAACACCATCAGTAACACTATTATGACCACTACTGACCCAAACTCTATCCACCACACAACATCACCATCACCACTCCTCACAGTGTTCTGCATCTCTCACCCATCCCCTGCTATCTCTCTCTCTGTGTCTCTATTGCTCTGCTTTCTGTCCTCTCTCTCCTTCACTCTCTCACTCTCCACATATCAGTAGGAAGCATAGCACATGTCTAACCTGTAATTTACTGGTGCATAAATTGAAACCTGAAACACACTCTCTGTATTATTCACACTAGAGATGTTGTTGTTTTAGGAGATAACTGGAATTTTTTTTTTTATATATAATTACACCAAAATCAGTGGCTTTTCACTTTACAAGAAAAACAAATTGTTGTATATTTAGGGTATTTCACAACAGTAATGACACCACTGACACCAATAATGCTAATAATCAGTTAATAGTTCTACATTTACATAAGAGCCAAATATCAGCACAATTTATACAATTTACATCTCAATAATATAACTTGATATAACTTAATATAAGGTTTTACTGTTGTTGTTTTTTTGTGTGTCCTATCAGATAAATCTTAGGTTAATAAGATATATATAAAAAAATCATTACAGTTATTACATTTCCTGACACTTCTTAAAATGGTACTTTAAAAGTTAAATTGGAATTCTAGAGCATACATTTTACAGTATTATGGATTTATAGCCCTTTGTATTATGGACACAATGACTGGAAAAAGGCCGATGCTTGGAGATGTTCTTTATTTTATAGTTTAAAAGTTTGTAACATCCAATTAAATGTTGTATAGATCCAAATATGTTCCACCCTCTGAGGCGGGGCTTGCTCTACAATAGAAGCATTACATTTACTGCCTTTAACATGCCCCGTTATCCAGAGTGACTTATATTTTATCTCATTTACTGCCTTTAACATGCCTCGTTATCCAGAGTGACGTATATTTTATCTCATTTTATACAACCAAGCAATTGAGGTTTAAGAGCCTTGCTCAAGGGCCCAGCAGGGGCATCTTGATAGAACTGGGATTGAAACTCACAACCTTCCGATTGGTATTTGAACACCTTAACCACTAGGCTACCACATCCCTAGCATATTAGGATAATATAAATAAACATGTTTCATTACTGGGGGGCATGGTGGCTTAGTGGTTAGCACGTTTTCCTCACACCTCCAGGGTTGGGGGTTCGATTCAAGCCTCCGCCTTGTGTGTGTGGAGTTTGCATGTTCTCCCCGTGCCACGGGGGTTTCCTACGGGTACTCCGGTTTCCTCCCCCGGTCCAAAGACATGCATGGTAGGTTAATTGGCATCTCTGGAAAAATTGTCCGTAGTGTGTGAGTGTGTGAGTGAATGACAGTGTGTGTGTGTGCCCTGTGATGGGTTGGCACTCTGTCCAGGGTGTATCCTGCCTCGATGCCCGATGATGCCTGAGATAGGCACAGGCTCCCCATGACCCAAGTAGTTCGGATAAGCGGTAGAAAATGCATGAATGAATGAATGTTTTGTTAGTGTATTTTTGGCTGTCTATATCCACACACATACTATTCATTTTTCCAACCGTCGCTTTAAAACAAGTGACATATCTCTAACGCTATCTACTGACTGTTTTGAAAGTCAGTCAATCAAGTCAATACCCCATTACTAACTTCCTGTTTAAGAAGACAACACTGTACATACAATACAAACATATAGAATCAAATCACATCTTCATACAAGCTTGAAGTATAAATACCGTTTTGCAACCGACTCCGAACTGATACATGAGTAACTCAACTCTACTTATGGTCCACAGTGCTGATTCTGGCTGGATATTTGTATGCTGAACAATATTGCAGTCAAGCTATGAATAGAATGACCTACAACAAGTAAACCACATATTAGAAAAAAGGGCAGTGCAATATGTGAAGATGGAAGATGGTTTTTCTTTCCTGAGAAACAATATTCCCTGAATGTTCCTGTACACACTTAGAACAATTTATGCTGAGACACTGGACAGTTCTGAGAAGTGACACAGTATCAGTTTTAACATTAAGAGCTGATGATGTGGCTTTATTGCTTTTTATTTTTTTGTTTCCTAAAGATAAATCCATCCACATGTAAAAAGCAAAAAAGTAGATGACAGAAATTCTTAAAGTGATTTAAATTCTAAGGTTAGTTAGCATACATGTCAAAAATAGCTTTGTTGGGTTTTTGATAAATGTTTTTGTTGAACTCATCCATATTTTCACTCAAAGTTGAGAAAAACTTTGTATAGTCTGTTTTTATAGTCTGTTTTAACTTTTTATAGTCTGTTGCTCTAGTGTATTCATTTATTCGTTATGTATTGCATATATGACTGACATCTTTTATTTGGGTCCCTAGTTCTTAAGCGTTATTTAGCATAGCTTAGTAATTTTTGTTAGCTTTTCTTTCATATTGCTTTAGAAACAATCACTAAAGCTATAGAGTACAGGAGAAAAATGTAATACATACAATATAACAACATATATAAGGACAGGGTGCCAACTCATCGCAGGGCACAAATGCACACACACGTACACATTGCAACCAATTTAGAAATGCCAATCAGCCTCCAATTCAAGCTATGTCTTTGGACTGGGGGAAGAAACTGGAGGTCGGAGCCATCAAGCCATCTCAATTTGACAGTTTTTAAGTTACTCAGATGCTCATGCTTATATTTTTCCTGTTTCCAAGACATCAGTTTGGAGAAATAACTGTTAACTTCCTGTCTAATATATCCCACTCCTTGATATACGCCATTGTAACAGGATAATCTATGTTATTCACTCCACTTGTGAGTGGTTTTAATGTTATAGCATCATCCTGTCAGTCCTGCAATAGTAACTCACGATTAATCATGAGCTGTGTCAATGGTGTTGGGTCGGAAATGGTGCGAAATTTGAGTACATGAATGTTTCAGATTGAATGCAGTATTTACAGTATTTGCTAGCCATTTGTCCTTGATGTGGGAATATATATATATATATATATATTAGCCAGTTCTGAAAATGTTGAACTCTAGTGATCGACGTGAGATTTTTTTTTTTCAATCTTAATTTTTATTTTTCTACTATATTTATATCATGTGGTAGTGAGTCATCTGGGATGTCTGCTTGGCACAGTATATATATTTATTGCTCTGTTTTTAGAAGGTTATCCAGCTAGCTCTTAATGTTTTTGACAATATACACTGATCAGGAACATTTGCAAAGAGGTGTATGACTGCCTGCAGGTTATGAGCTGTGAATTAACTAAAAACTCGTCCAGATGTCTAAATTAAAAAAAAAGAAAAGTCATAGGTTCACCCTTTCAGTGTCCTGCCGTGTATCATATCTACCTGCTAACAAAGTTTACTGCTAACAAATAAATGTGTCAGTTTCCCCACATCTCTGTACAAACTGAATTACTTCTTGTCACGTTATGCAGCAGTTTGTCTCAATGGCTGAGCTTTGAAAGGTAAATGGCAAATTGAACCACATGTGAGTTTGATTAAACTTTAATTATAGCTGCAAGGCGTAAACTCTGAAGAGAAACCACTCCCTCCATGTTGAAAAACAATGGCTTAGCTGGTGCAAAAAGTGATTTGAAGTAATTGTGGCAGTGCGGTTAGGAGATGGTTAACTTAGATAGTTAATAATGTCATAAGCAGACCACCACCTCAGGAGGAGGGAAAATAAAGTGTAAAAGTGGGATATTTAAAGGTTCCACACACTGACTGTGTATTAGGCTGCACACACACACACACACACACACACACACACACACACACACACACACACACACACACACACACACACACACACACACAGTGGCCAAATGTACATGAGTGGACAGTCTTTAATAATACTGGTATATTATTTGAATGCCTTGAAAAATTGGAATAATGTTGTTTTCCAAAACGTAAGCAGATAATTATAGCTTCAGAAATTCAAATACTTGGATCATATTCCAAACTAAATACTGCCACTAAATAGTACATTATTGTTTTCATTGCTGTTAAGGCATACCTCTTAGTGTGCATCATACAGCTTAGAATTCAGACTTTTATTCTTTAAAATTGTCTTGTCTCACTTTCCACCCACATACATACGATCAGTCCGTACAGAAAGACACATCATCAAAAGCTCATGTTATGAAATGTTAGAAAAAAGTAGTGCGCTGTTTTTCCTCCAAAGTCTTACTGTGTCTCTGTGTGTAAATTTCACATTATGTTTTGAAATTAAAGTCTAATAATATGATAGTAATGCGACATTTAAATATTTACAATTAATAGGTTTCAAAAATTGGCCAAACACAAAGTAGTTAACAATAAATATTCTGTGCAATACAACTGAGCACAAAATGTTCGGTTTCATTGATGTTTTCATACTTTTTTTGTTTAAGGTACTTTCAGTGCAAATATCTTTTTTTAACTTTGTAAAGTGTTTTAATTTTGCATTAATGAACAAAAAAAGGATGTATTTTTAAGCCTATACAAATAAAATATTAAAAAAAAAACTTCTTTCATACTTTTTAATATTTTAACATTTTTATTGTAAATCACACTGCCTTATTAGTCAGGGTAAAATATTTTTTAAAATCCTTTTCTATTAAATTTGTCCTTTGTTTTGTTTTGTAATAATTAACATTTACCCAGATTTATTTATCCCCTGTATTTTTGGTGAAATACACATATATTTTGTCTTTATTATTTCCATTTATAAGCCATGGAATGCAAACCATAACTCATTGCACAACTATACACATATACAAGTGACTAAATAATGATGTTTGTGTATAGCTGAGCATGCATCTGTGTTGTTAAATTAGCTTCTGTCATCGTTGCCCATCTGAAACAGGATGTCTCAGGGGTATGATTGTGCAAGAAATGCCATTTTAAATGTCATTACATACGTGTGGTGTTGAATGCATGCTTAGCTCCTGTGTGTGCATGTGATAGGAGTCCAGAGAACACCAGTAGCGCCTATGACAGATGCTGGTGAACAAAAGGCACCGGGGCAAGGCGCCTGTGTTTTGTAGGTGTGTGAGTGTGTATGTCTGTGTGTGTGTTTGTGTGTGTGTGTGAAGTGCCAAAGTGCTGAAAGAGGGGCTGCCGGCACTCCCGCTGAGATTCTGCTGCTCTGTTTAACCGACGTGTCCAGCCATGTTCCCCATACGCACCATCCACATCCCCAACCAGTGTTTGCTTCCTCAGGTATGTCGTAGGTGTGGAATGATGTGTGTCTCAATACGAAGCAGCTTAAAGCAGAATGAATGGTTGTTCTTGTGCTCGCAGGCGAAGAATTTTTTCCTTGTATGGGATCAGGGCAGTGTCCGTTCACAAGGAGAGAGCTTGATAAACACTGAAAACACATGTAATAGAATCTTGACTAGCATGCTGTTTATACAGCCTTATTCATGTCCCAACCCATAACAGCAAAACTGGATGTTTGTCATATTGTAGAGAGAAGAATAGTTCATTGAAGTACAAAAAAACGTTTTCCGTTTTGCTCTCAAAGAATGAAATTCTGCGGCTTTCTAAGAAGACAATATCGCTAAGTCTTTAAATGTTGCAGCGCAACAAATCGCCTTCACAATATGGGTTTGAACGACGTAAAAAAGGAGCTTTATTGTTGTTGTGTTGTCTGTTGCATGCCGTGACACTGGCTGGGAGATTTGCAAAGAAAAGAATAACATTGCATCCTGGGAATTTGTTTCTGCTTTCTTGTAAAGCTTAGCATGCTCACACAATAGTTCAAGTGTTTTACCTTAAAGGTAAATTACTGTTATTTTTCTCTTCTTTTTTTAACCAAAGAGTCACATCAGAATCCTTTATTGAATGCCCATGACATTTTCTGTTTTTGAGGTGACCTTGAAAAAATTGTCAGATGTCAACACCAACACACACACACACACACACACACACACACACACACACACACACACACACACACACACACACACACACACACACACACACACACACACACACACACAGAGAGAGAGAGAGAGAGAGAGAAGAGAAAATCAGGTTTTGATCAAAATTTGCCAATAACATACTTTGTCTTCTGCACTCTAAAAAAACTTAAGTAAATTTTACCAGAACAACACAAATGTTTGGTTTTGTTTGGTTTAGGTTTTTTTTGTTGTTGTTGTTATTTTCAGGTGTCTGCCTGTAAAGGTCACATTGGGGTCAGTTTAACAAAGGCAGCCAATCTGCTGGCATTGCCTTTTCATTTAGCTACATATCATAGAGAATCTGACATAGGCCTAATCAGTTTAATTTAGGATCAGATACTAACTATGATAGACTGACTACGTTTAGTCAGTCAGCTGACACTTTCATGCAAAAAACAACCCACAATCGAGCAGTTGAAGGTTAAAGCAGGTCTTGCTCAAGGCAGTCTGGCAATGCTGAGATTTGATCTCACAACCTTCTGATATGTAGCTTTAAGCCTTTCCAACTGAACCACCACTTCCCTCGACTACTGTAGCTTGCACTCATTCAGCCACTTCTACTGCTGAATTACATATACAAACCACTGTATCACCACTAAAAGATTCATTTCAGTGCTTTACTAAACCGTAAAGTTTTTACTAGCATATAAACTTACACCAAAGAGTTTTGTTTTTTCATGAAAGAGTCTCTAAAAACAAGTCGCTAATATTCATTTCAAAGAACAAACCCTTTTCACTCCTTTCTTACTCCTGTATGAAATATTAGATATCTCAATATGTATCGCATTTTCTGGTATTTTACTGAAACCCAATGGATTGCTATATTACCCGATCTTTTACAGTGATATCCTCAAAAATTCTAAAAATGCATTTTGTTGTAAGACATATACAATATATTTTTTACAGTGTTCATCAAAATACTGAAGAGAACTTAACCGTTTTGTATAGATGACAAAGTTCAAATAAAAAAAAAGTTTTTAAATGACAATAAAATTACGTTAATAACCGTTGGGGCGGATAGAAAATCCTGTTTAATTTTGATGATTAGTAACAGATTATTATGCTACATGTAAACACAAGCATTGTTTTTCCCAACCTTGAACCTGGCATGCACATTCTTATATTTTCCCCGCTCTGAAACATACACATTAAAGCCATATGACTAACAATTATATCAGTTATATCAGGTGTTTTAAAGAAAAACTATAACAGCAGGCAGGGTTACTCTTGAACCCAATGAGCCATGTTTATGTATGGCTGTTAATAGTTATCTTAATTATTTGCATATGGACATAAATATCATGTGTCACAAATATCATAATTAAGTTGAGGATAATTATTTGGATGACCTCTTTCAGCTCTTTACTGTAAACAACAACATGGTTGTATGTTTCTATTTTCCAAGCCCAGCTTATCCACACAATGCTCATATTCCCTAGTGGCCTTTAATCATGTGTTGTTTTGGAAGTATTCCATAATTTCTTGCTCTCTCCCTCTCTCTTGTTTCCTGTTTACCTTTTCTTTCACATCTGCTCATTTTTTTCTTGTGTCTCTGCCACTTTCCTACAATTCTTTCACTCGTAGTCCAGCATTGCTCACTTTAGAACTAGGAGAGAGTGTCACCTGTGTGTCGGGTGAGAAATCGGAGCTGGAGCTGTTCCCAGAACAGTGCTGACTTGGGAATAAAAGACAGACGGAAAAGTTGCCAAGCAACACGTTAAGGCTAATTCCCTTCACTTCTTGTTTTGAAATGTATTTTGGCCATGGCAGTGTAGTATAGATTACCTTTTTTTTCATTTACGCACCTGTGACACAAAAATAAACAGTGAATGGATCAAAGTCTAGTATAATGTTACATTCTTTTAGTTTGGCAAGGTCAGTCATGGGGGCTTGTGAATGTGTCTGAAGCTGCAGTGTGCTTCAGTTCTCGTTTAAGGATGTGGGTATTTAAGTGGGGTAATTTGAAGCTGGCCGGACCGGCTGCAGGAGTGTGTCTATCTGCTAGTGCAAACAGACTGCTTCCGCTCTGTTCCCTCTCTCATATTGTTGTTGATAGATATACAGCAGTGACTAGAGTAGCTGATGTACACTCCCTGGTTGCTTTATTAAGAGCACCTTATTAATACTAGGCAGGAAGCACATTTGCTTTCAGAACAGCCACAACAATTTAGAGCTTTTCAGACAGCTCTTAACCCTAAATTATCACCTTCCTAAATCCTGCATTTGCATTTAACATCACATGTATATATATATATATATATATATATATATATATATATATATATATATATATATATATATATATATATATATATATATATAATTGTGGTACTAAATGTGTACAGTGTGTAACAGCAGTGTAGTGTGTAGTGTTTAAATGTTACACCTTGATGATTAGCAACAAGAGCCTTTATTTAACCCAGTCTCATGCTGTGTTTATCCACTCATGGTTGTTGACACCACAAATATGGTTTGTTAATGTAAAGTGTGAAACAGCAGATTATTCATAGCCAGGATTATTTAACCGTTGTGTGAACCGTGAAATAAGATAACCCGGAAATCCTTTTACTGGGGTTTACACTGACCAATAGTTAACTATTTGAAATGTGAGGATTTTACCTTACTCAAGTCCATGCCATCATGATTGCATCACATAATTACTATGAATCTCGCATTCTAAAGTGTCCTGAAGGTGTTCTATTAGATTCAGATCTGGTGATGGGATAGGACTGAAATACACTGATGGATTTGTGATGCTGTGCTTTGTAACATACCAGAAGTATCCAATAGAGAATGAGTGTCTTAGAAAATGATTGTCTCACACATGAGTGTCTCAAAAAATGATTGGTATTATCGGTCTTAGTTTTTGGCAAGAAAACATTCTCTATACCATTACACCTGCACCATCTCCACTACCTTCACCAGCAGCATCCCTAGTTGCTCATAAGAATCCATTGTGAAAGTTGGTCTGTGTGTGAAATGAGCTTTAATTCAATAGTCAGAACTGGCCGGATAAATATACAATAAAGTCTTGTTATGCTTTGAGTATGAGACACAATAAAAGATTTGATGATTCCAAGATTCTGGCAATCATATTTCATTTGATTTCACATGTAATGAATGTCAGATGTGTTACTTGTTGTTAAACTTCATAAAGCATTTGCATGAGAAACATACTAGAAGACATTTTCTTGACATTCATGAAGACATTTTAAATCACAGCTGAGAGAACAATATACATCAGGAAACATGTATTTCTTTCTTGTGAATACCAAAGCTCTAGCAGAGGAACATGTGCTTTCATACACTCACAGAAAAGATAATCCTCTGCATAGAACCTTTAGGTTCCTTCCCTTCAAACCCTATCAAATAACTTTTATTTCCTAAGAGTTTCAGTTAAGCTGGCCTCATAAAGTGACATGCAAAATGACTTCTTTTGTTTGGGCATTATGGTGACTTATATAAAAAAAAGGTTCATCAAGGGTTCAATGGGGTTTATTAGATGGTTAATAGTTACAGTGTTCCAAAGTCATTGTACTCTGAACCTCAGAGGAATGGTTTCTAAAGTGGGAAATACTGTATGAAGTACAGAAAAATATCTTTTTTTTTTTTTTTATTTGTTTTGCTTGTTTTGTTTCAAATTTTGCCACATTAATGGAAAACGCAACACTTATCAAAGTTAAATTTACTGTTGAGATTTTATAGTTATTAGCCTATAAATAATGTCAACCTGAACCTAGTGTGTTCTGCCAGTGGAAAGTTTAAGAATAAAAATCTTTTATAGCGCCAATAAATTGCTAGAAATTTATTGTATATATTTAAGTAATGGGCCTAATATTTTAGTGCATAGATTCAGCTAAGAGTTCCCTGACTGCAGTAATGTTTGAGAACCCCTACCCCAGACTTTTAGGGTGATTTAAATAAAAATCCCAAATTCCAAAGAATTTTCTATTGTCTTTGATAGTTTGTGATGAGTTAGGTGATGAATCAGTATCTAAAATTCTTTTCATAATTAATACAAAATCATAGGGGTCATGATATAATATATAATACTGTATATATAGTCCTAAAGTCATGTTATTGGCTGAAAGGAGTAAAATCTTTTTGCTTCAAAATGTGATTTGTACGTTGGCCGAGAAGTGCAAAACACATAAACAAATCCAAAAACAAATTAACAAATCTGAAAACAAATTAACAAATCAAAAAACACATCAACAAATCTGAAAACAAATGAACAAATCCGAAAACACAACGACAATTCACACAACCCGGAAACGGTAGGTATTGTTTGTGAATGGAAACTTACCGATATACAGGTATGGAATCTTATGTGTAATGTGTAAAGTTCTCCATTTAAATATAAGAAAATAATAGAATTATTCCACAGTAATTCATTCCTTCCATCCATTTCAACTTTTCCCTGTGGCAGACTGTTGAACTTCATGTATACCTTGAGTGACAGGTGTCTTGTCCAATGATCGTGTTCCAATCACAAACTATACCAACCTCTTCCGGGTTGTCTGAATTGTCGTTGTGTTTTGGATTTGTTAATGTGTTTCGTGCAACGACTCAGATAACCCGGAAAAGGTAGGTATAGTTTGTGAATGGAAACTTACCGATCATTGTACAAGAGGCCTGTCATTCAAGATATACAGGTGAGTGACAGGAGTCTTGTCCGATGATCGGTAAGTTTCCATTTGCAAACTATACCTACCGTTTCTGGGTTGTCTGAATTTTTGTTGTGTTTTCGGATTTGTTAATTTGTTTTTGGATTTGTTAATGTTTTTTGCACCAAAGACTTCCTATCATCTCAGCCCAATTTGTCCATTTTTGTCTGACCTTTCTCCTTAACAAGATATTTCTACCTGCTGAAATTCCCCTCACTGGATGCTTCTTCTATTTTTGCACAACTCGAACCAATCCATTTGGCCATAGAAAACAGGTCACAGTCGAAGTCACAGACATCGATTTTTTTCCTCATCTGATGTATGACGTAAACATTATCAATGCTCTTGACCTGTATCTGCATTTACTTAAATAATTCTTTTTTGGATTTTTTTTAAGATTAATTTTGAAGGTGCTGGGATTTTTCTGGCAGACATATGTGCCAGAGAAATTTTGCCTTGATGAGTTTCTGAAAAAGAACAATTTTACTTTTAAGCGTTTTATTATTTATGGCTTGCCAAACAAGAGGAAACATGAGCTTATTTCTACAAAATGAAGCTCTCAAGCTCTTTTGATACTCTCTTCTCACTGAAAGCATCATGTGTGTCTTTATTTTGCTATTATAGTTTCTCTCTGGATGCTCTGGAATGCAAATACTCTGTCACTGAGCACAAGAGAGTCAAGGTCAGGGACTCAGTCTAGGGAAAAATGGGGCAAGACTCCAAGCTGGCAGGAATCACTCCGGCCACTGCAGCGTTTGCTTTTCCTATACAGAATTCTCAGACTTCACGCTCAGAGATATCTGTCATTTCAGAGAAGCACACGTCATTGCTTTGCAGTTGGCTTTGATGAGTTTTAAATTCTTGCACCGATTAATCAGTCTTCAGGAAAGTGATTAACAAAGACATGTGTTTGCTGAAAAGTATGTCTTTTCAGCCAGGGTCAGTTAATGTCTGCTGTTTTTGGAGGAGTGTGAATCGGACTGCTAGTTAAAATCGTCTGTCTGTCACACTGAAATATCCCAGTTGCATCCTGCCACTTCCTCAGACCACCATCTCACTGTGCTGAACATTACAGGAGCTGTCGTAACTGTCGCACTAGGGGCCACTCACTCTATTTCCCCCAATCTTCACCCCGGTTTATCTTCTCTAAAAGCAACACCCCCTTGTTCTGTGCACAGCCAGGGTCTTGACGCCGGGGAGATGAGCCAGGCGTTCGTACCATACCATACTGTTTTTCGGGAAGACTCTGCATCACTGGAAAACAAATAGACTGATAAGCAGAGCCTTCGATAAGACGCAGCTCCTCCAGTTGAAGCAAAAAGAAAATAAAAAATGAAATGCAAATGACTGTTGTGTAATGGGGGAGGCTTCCTCACTGTGACATGTTTGTGCCGGGCTCCAAGTACATTCTCCAGATAAAGGACGAGCTGAGAGCACGCTTGGAATTTTATTTGATTCTAGGAGCGCAGAGCGGACGTGTGCGTGGAGCAGAGCCGATAAGAGGTGAAACTGTTTCCCAAGTTTCCCTGTTTTTCAGCTCAGACCTCAGCAAAGGCCCTGATGACAAGAAGAGGACTGTTTAGGACATGTTCCACAAACAGTATTTGTGTGCTTGTTAGTCACTTTTTGGAGTGAAGTAGGTGGCGTGTTTGTATTTACGCTAAGCCAAAAGGCCACGTATACATCAGTGTCAGGTGGGCGTTTTTGTGTTTGCACTAACCTGAAAGGCCATGTATACATCAATGTCAGGCACTGAGTGTGTTGATGGGCTACACATCGTCCTGTGTTTAAATGTTTAGCTCCACGTGCATGTGTTTGCCTTAAAGTGCCAAGGAGCATGTGGGCGCGTGTTTGTTAAACTGTATGAGAGAGCGTGGGAGTGTGTTTGTCTGTTCATGTGAGAGAGCGTGAGCCAAAGGGAGAAATGAAGTAGATGTTTGCTGGCTGATATCTGCAGTGCCATCGGATGAGCTCAGCCAGGTAGACTGCAGCAGATTTAGTAGAGAGAGAGAGATAGAGAGAGAGAGAGAGAGAGAGAGAGAGAGAGAGAGAGAGAGAGAGAGAGAGAGAGAGGCCCTGACTCACCAACCACAACACGCGAAACAAAGCGAGCATGTGAGACAACTTCACAAAACACAACCTCTTTCATCATGATGGAATAATTGCCACCATGTCACTCCAGGTTTGATCTTGCCTTACATATAGGACGCAATAATCTAGAGGACAAAAGGAAATTGAAGCCATGTTGTTGCAGTAAAAACCTTTTAGAAGTCATTAAAAGACTCACTGCTGAATAATGCAGCTTTTCATTGCACTTCCATTTACGTAATCACAATCTCTCATCATTGACACCTCCAGCACAAAGTGGGCAACCAGGTCATCCAGGTTTTCCCACCATTTTTGCACCTCTGACATCTCTCCCCTGGCATAACGTGCGCTTGTCTCTCTTTCTCACCTCAGTGGCACTTCCCAGGACAATAGGAATGATAATTATACCCCTCATAGGTGAATTTTTATTAAGGTCTGCTTCTCACATGCTGGGTGGGGTGTGTTTTTTTTTTTTTTGGAGCAGATTGGAACTCATACAGCCCATAGAGGATATAGTTATTGGCTTCCATCTGGCAACACTGCTATGCCATCTGGCTTTGTCGTGATCATCATCTCAGGGTGAACAATGCTAAGGTGGATTTTTAAAGATAGCATGTGGTGAGGTTCTCCTCTGTCATTCTGTGTCAAGAAGTGAAAAATTAGTGTTTGCGAGGCTGTGAATTCTGAATAGCTGCTTTGTTGCTATGAGCGTATACCTCAGAATGTGGAGAGCTTCCCTTTAGGCCGAGTCACCGAATCATCGAGTCAGCGAATGCCATGCCGCTAAGAAGTGGTGTCTCATTCTATTAATTAGCCTACGATGAGTTGAACGTGTGAAGCCGATTTTAGAATAAGTGCAGCAGGAGGGACTGAGATCCAGCTGGTGTTTGGATAGCAATAGCACAATGATTGACAGTTGAGTGGTGGAACAAGGAGACAGATAGAAAGGGAATGAGAATGGGAATCTCATTTTGTTCGCCTCCACGGTCCATGCACGAACGTGTCATACTTTCTCGCCAAGCTGCAGTGTATCCCTGCAGACGGAGAAGAGGCTACTTCATGGATATCTGAGTTTTCACGTGAGCGCAATGTCTCTCTCCCTCCCTCATTACTCCCTCACTCTTTCTTTCTTTCGCTCATACTCTCTCGCACCCCCTCCCTTTTCTTGTCCTGAATGGTTTCCATGGAGACAGCTGTGGTCTGTGGAAATGGCCCAGAGCTTGGTCCACGCTGCGCAGCTCTCTGTCAGCACTCGCATGCACACACTGAGACATTTGTACATAGCTATGCATGGGAGTTATGTAAAAAACAACATTAGAACTTTGTGTATTTTCATTTGCTCATTCATGAAATATGCAAATAATGCATCTTTTGCATGAAACAAAAATACTGCTCGTGTGCTATTGAATGAGCCCTCATCTGCATTGCTAAGGGAAGCGGAGACCCTGCATCTCTGCTTCTGCTCCACTCTTACCCCCCTCTGCAGCTCTATGCAGTGTGTGTGGGCTGTCTCTCCTTCCCACTATCACACAGTAGAGATTTTATCCATCGGGTGGTAGTGTGTATGTGTGTGTGTGTGTGTGTGTGTGTGTGTGTGAGTGTGTATGAAAGTAAGAGAGCCTCTTCTGACCTTGAGGAAGGAAGCTTTTATCAAAGCCTGAAGACGTTAGTCACATCTGAGAGGACAGCTGTGTCAGACTTGACTGCTAGCATTCAGATTCCAACGTGCTAGAAATATACTCTGCTGCCTTTATCAACACACACACGTTAACTTGTGCTATACCAAGTTGCTAGAACAAAGCTTTTCAGGACGTCAGTAAAAACTAGGGCAGAGTAACGAATGATTGTTTGCAGACATACGATTTTTATATACACTCAACAGCCATTTTTTAGGAACACCTAGGTAGACACCAATCCGATCACATGGCAGAAGCACAATGCATACAATCATGCAAATACAGTCTGATTTGTGTTGTTCAGAAACATATAAATTTGAAATAAAATACCCAGAAATACATACAGTGGGATAAGTCAATAACCTTGCTTTAAAAGTGTGATGTGCAGAAAAGCGTGTCAGAACACACAACATGTTGAACCTTGACTCAGACGGCCTACAAGAGCAGAAGCTCCTGGAATCAGTGCCTGCATTGCACCAAGCCTCACTGAAAAAAAAAAACACAACAAACAATAACAACAAATAACAGAATAATAGAAATATGATTTCTACATTTCTACCTCTACATTCCCTCAGCAACGTTACAAAGGTTTATGATCCGTCACGGATGTGATCTTTTTTAGAATCTCTCCAAATTTAAAATGTACAGTAAGCCTTCAATTTACAGTAATGTCTTCCGAAAATCAGGGAAGTGATTTTCATGAATGAAAACAATAGCCACTTAATAATATTTGATTGACTTCAGCATCAGAGTTATTAACAGTACATTCTAGAAAGATCACTGGGATGTACTATGAAGCTGGGACATGGTGATGCTGCTATTTAATATTGTTACTATTAAAGTTAGCCTTTTTAACCTTTTCCATTCCAGTCGCACAGAGTCGTGCAATCTCACTGCTTTCTCTCAAATTCTCCCATGTGCCATACCCTGAGAACTGCACTCCCATCTAAACAACCAGTGGGTGTTTAAAACCATTATATCTCCCAAGATAAACTCCTATCCTTGTGAAATGGCAGCAGTGTGTTGGGGCAGCCTGTGTGATGTTGAGCAGGTTTAGGAAAAGCCAAGGAGGAGGAGGGGAATGGAGGTAGAGGGATGAAGTACTTATCTTCTTCCATCTGGGAGGAAGTCTTGGGTAGGGGGTGGGGGTTCCCAGAACTAGAGATGAGGCCTGCAAGAGTGGCCCTGATTCAGGGTATACAAGCGCAATTCTTCTAAGGAGTTAGGTCTGCCTACATTTGTAATTTTTTTAATTTACTCTTAATGTCACGTATCCCCATCTTGCTGATCGCAACAACACGCTTCTGTGGTATCGAAAGCTCAGATACAACAGATGGTATTTAATGGAAGACAAGATGTACCACTAAATATTTGAGTTAAATGACAAGAAAGAGATATATATTTATTTTTGTGAATATATGTGACGTCAGGACAATCAGGAGGCCAGAGGGAAGAGGGGCACAAGCTGGGGTTTAGAAAGGATCAGAGCTTCATCTGGGATGCATCTGTCTTGTGGTTTGTCTCCAGTATTGAACTGAAAGATTTTGTAACAGGCATTCACCGTGTTCGATTCATCGCACATGTCCGTCATACACAGCTTATCTGTCATAAGTCTTGCCAAAATACAAGCCGAATTAAGTGTCGTCTGTAGATTTTGTGGTTTGTCTTGCCTTTTTGACCCTTGTCCTTGACTGTCAGAGCCTATGATAGAAAACCAGAGTCAGAAAAGCAAGATATCTAAGCAGGTTCTAAGCAAAACATGAAAACTGAAGTTTCACTGGTATGAGATTTAAAAGTTACAATTAACAATGCTGTGATTTTTTTAGCTGGTCGATAACTAGACTATATTTTGGGGTACAACTCACAAACTATAAATACTACCAAAGTATACAGTAAGTACATCATAGTCCGCGATAGCTATGAGTACTGGTTCCTGTTTCATTTTTCTATCATCTGTACTGTTTAGTGTTGTTCCACTCATTTTTCTTCTGTAAATTTAGTTGTGCTTTACTTTGTACTGTTCAGTACTGTTTAATACTACTCCGCTCCTCTTCCTTCTCTACTGCCTCCTTCTGGTGTGGAAAACGATTTAATCCCTGTAGATCCACAACATGCTTTTTTTTTTCTTCACAGAATGGAAGATGATCCATTCTGGTGATCTTTTGCAGCTTGTTCCGTCATGGCCCTCGGAGCTAGAGAGCTGTTCAGCACGGAAAATGAAACAGGCACGCCCTGTTGTTGCTCCCATGATGTGATTCTGTAATTAAGCATGCCAGTCTATTGCAACACGTCTCTGTTTATCACAACATTTCTCTGTTTTTTCCGTGTGTCCTTGTCTTTGCCAATTTCCTTCTACATATGCCAACTTGTATGCACATATATCTTTGCTGTTCTTTAACTAGGACTCATCAGTGTACATGAATGAACTCCAGTGACTTAGCTTCTCTTTTTTATCTTGACAACTACACATGCACGCACGCATATACACACACTCTTACCCTCGATGGTGCCAAAGCTAAGAGCACAAGCAGATAACAAGCCACGTCTTGCTTGGCAGTGTGGGAAGGGTGTTCTATGACCCACACCCGGAGTTGCTGCAGATCTGTCATTACCACTGACAGATTTGCTCGCTACGAGGAAGCTGTCGGCACATTTACACATGCACAAAAATATACATTCGCACACCACTCACCTGCCACACACAGTTTACTGCAATGTAGCCTTTGAAGTTATCACAGCAGAACAGTCGGCTGAGTGGCCTGGCCTGCTGGGACATGACCCTCCTCTACACACATACACACCTTCTGAGAGGTGACACAGGAGATGGAGAGGGCAGAGCTGGAAAATTGCCCATGATAGGCCCTCTATACCACGTGATCATGACTCATAAGAAACATTATGGAATCCTGTACTCTTACTCTTCACCTCTCCCTCCCTCTTTTTGTATTTTTGTTTCCCAGTTTCTGCATCTGTGTAGGTGTTGGAACGAAACCAGACCGCTCTGGTCATGCTTTGGAATTCTAGCCTATGTAAATGTTCTTACCTTATACTAGTGGCACATGTCTTCACCTTTCTGTGATAGCGTGAGTTTACAGAATGACATCATGTCATTAGTAGAGACACTGTAATCGCTAAATCTTCAGAATATAAGCACATCTTGTTTGTTCAGATTATAAGCACATCTTGTTTGAGGTTCGTTAAAGGAAGCCCTTATGCAGAGACTGTTATGGTCTTCTATCTTGTGTTCTTATCTGAATGGAGATGCTTTGCTTAAGGGCACAACAATAGAGGGGCCCATCAGAGGGATTTAACCCTGTGGCCCTCAGGCCAACAGCCATTTTATGCTTATCTGGATCAAGCACTTGCCTCATAGGTTGCAGGTGTGTGAATGAGATGAAGCCTTTAAGAGATACAACACTTTTTGATGTAAATTGTATAAATATAATTCATTTTTACTCTTATTATCATAAAATATTGACTTGTAAATCTAAATGTACACCACACAAAATCTTATGATCACTATAGACAGTGTTATGAACTCTATACACATTGTTTACAGTTTATAAGCTACACCTTCCTGCTTACTGCAGTCATTCGGTCCAAGTATCATGCAGACACAATTTGCAGGTATAAAATAACCCCTGCTTAGCCACCTGTTGCTTTTCAGAATTTTTCCAGTCCCTTCTACTTTGCACCTACATTTTTTGGGGGAAAATGAAAAGCAGGGTCGCTAGGAAAATCTCAGGACCAGTGCTAGGCTAAATACTTTACTATGCAAAAAAAAAAAAAGAAAAGAAATCCAGGAAACAGCACAGCGGCTAGATTTTTTGTAAGCAAATGTCTACACACAAACATACACACTGCTTTACCTATCAGATCAAATATACATATACATATATAATGTACCAGCTGACAATGTCCTCACCTTCGAATAGATTGGTCCATTTCTATTTTTTTAGTAATCTACATTATCTATAACATCTGTTTGTGAGTACATGTAAGTATTTTTTTTTGTCTTAGTTAATTCAACCTTGTCCTCTTAAAGGGATATCTTTAGTTTTTACTCGTAGTTGATCCTTCAGGATTTCATGCATCTACTGGCCTTTGACTGTGAGTGTGTGCGTGTGTAGAGAAGCAGTCAGCGTAACTCAGCTCTTTGCATGTGTAAGATTTCTTTCCAGAGACTGCTCACGACACTACTAGCAGGGACACGCTGGGACTCGCTTACAGTAGAAGGGGGGAGACTATACAAAGCAAAGTGTGGGGGAAGGAGGAAGGGGAAATAAAGTGAACAAGCATGAGGGGGAGGTCAAAAAAGGGGATGCGGCCCTGTCCGGTCACAGAGGTTTTTATTTTATCACTCTTATCTGCAGATCTAAATATAGCTCCTAGATGCTCATTCCAGTTTTGCTGCACTGGCATAAAAAAGGAGAGTTAATTTTCCATAGAAGATTTTTGGATTGTATTAGAAGTTGCTTTGGTCATTGCAGGCTGTAGATGTCTATGAATGAGTATCGGAATCAGTGAAATATCGTGCCCTAAACACTGGGGGCATCGTATATATGTCTGTGACTTCTGACCTGAGCCCACGGTGGAGGCCCAAAAAGGTCAGATGAGCAGGAGTAGTCCGAGCGCCGCAGAGTTGTGAGCACCCTCAGTACTCATCATAATCATCTGAAGCTTTCAGTCAAGGAACGGTTAATTGTCTGACAGCAAAGGGAAATGACTCCCTTTTGCTCCCTCCTTCTCCCTATATCCCTCCCCTTCTTCTTTTCTTTTCCTTTACTAATGCTCTCTCTCCCTTTCCTGCTCTCTCTCCACTGTCTTCTCTTGCATGTATTCATGCTCTGTCACAAGTAGGTGTTCCCTACGTGATGGGACCGAGTGTATATAGGGCAGGAGTGCTCAGACAAGTTCAGAGTCTTGAGCGCGCCTGCCACACACTTCCCCCCTTAGGACTATTGCTGGTTCTCATTGCTGTCCCAAGTCTTTCTCCCCCTGAGTGGATTAACACTTTTTTGAACCTATCATGTCAGAGGGAAGAAGGGAAGAAGGAGAAGAAGGGAAGAAAGAGAGAAATGGGAGGAAAAAAGGTAAAAAGGAGCGGAAGGAACAAAACAGTGATCTGACTCAAGGTAAAGAAAGACACAACACGCAAAGGTGTGAGTGTGTGGATGTATGCATGTTCGTACGTGTGCTGCCGACAAGGGAGGGGTGTGAGACTCAAGAGGTAAATCTCACACCTCATCTTGTCAAAGCTTGCTGCCTGCATTTGTCACACGGGAGGACTTCCTAAACGGCAGCGTGTAGCGGCACATCTGGCCTCGTTGGCCTGTGTTGGTAACTGTGCATGATTGTGTGTTTGCCGTGCGAGCCTCAGTCTGAGTGCTTTGACATGCCGGGGCCTCCCTGCTCCCCCTCAACCGGCTGTGCCAAGTTGCTTTTACAACTTTCACAGTTGATTCCAGTATTTGGTTTCTTAATTAGCACTCATGTTGCTGAGCCTGTGTGAATTTCCTCTTGCTTGCAAGCCACTTGGCAAGAGCTACTATTGATTCACATCCATGCTGTATCTGAAGGAAGCTGCACTGCTGGGCATCTGCAGCTCTCACCGCACTTAAACCTTCGACTATAGATATACTTACAATATCACTGTGATCTGTGCTTGAATGAATGCTAGTCTCTAAGACGCTCTTGAACAGCTAATGGAGTGCAGCATGCTTGTGCGGTCTCTTTCAATGTCTGTTTAGGTTTCTGCAAGTCTCAGCTTGTCACTGTAGTCCGACTTCAGGGTCATGCAGGAAGAGAAATTCTCAACCTTAAATCTCCATTTACAGCCGTCAATCACTAGATGATCTGTGGAGGAATGAATTTTTGGACAAGACTGAGTTGCTACTCTGTCTAATGCTGTAATTAAAGATCAAGCTTCAGAGACTTGAAAATTGTTTTAATCATGCCAAAGCTGTAATCTATCAACACACCCTCTTGAACCTTTCTGAGATTAGTCAAAATGCTTTCACAACACAATTTTGGTAGAGAGAGAGAGAGAGAGAGAGAGAGAGAGAGAGAGAGAGAGAGAGAGAGAGAGAGAGAGAGAGAGAGAGAGAGAGAGAGAATCATGCACATTTAAATGTACTTTTGTAATATCACTATTGCGGACACCAGTATTGCAATAACGATGAACCAAACAAATCTATGGTGCAACTTCACAGTTGTGTACATCTTCTGAGGTGTAGAAATACACAGAGGTAGCAGGTCCCTTAGGAGGGCATCATTGGTCCCCTGAGCATTTACCTTAATCTGAGATATCCGCATTAGTTTAATGAATTTCAAAGGCATGGCATTGTATTGTCTCCCACCGTTCCCCTGCTCCTACCCCTCACCTGTTCATTTCCAGGCTCGTTCCATGGCTCTTCTCCCTTACACAAGGTTTCCTTTTGCTCTGTCGCCCTTAGGCTTTGCTTCGCGTGACCTCCTTGATAAAGTGCTTTTATTTTTTGGCGCACTTCTACTGTTATTTCCTTCTTAAATGTTGTTCTCTGTATTGTCTTTACACGCAACTGTAATCTAACACATGGGTGTGTGAGAAGCCACTTTTAGTAACCGTGCAGCTTTCTCTCCTGAAGCTGTCTTCACGCAATATTTAATCTCCTCTGCTTTGTCTACTGGAAACAAAGCAAAGTCAGGAAGAAAAGAATGGCCGGGAGACTCAGCTTTTCCCTGGAGGCTAAGGTTAACCCTGTCACACGCATTTGCTTCTTATAGCGTCACGTTTTAATGCACGGCTAAATTTAACTCTGTCAGAATGACAAGTAGGAAATCATGGTGATTGACTCATTTAGCCCACAAACCTAGACACACAAGAAAAGGCATGTTGGAGAAATATGACAGCCATGGCCTAAATAAGATTTTTGATAAGAGCTGTTGGGATAAGGTTGTGATCAGGATGTGCCACAGATTTGTACGTTGTGGAGTTTTGTGATATCTGTCTTGTTCCTTTTCCTTCTTCGTTATTGAAGTGCAGTGCTGAATTTTTGTCATTTGAAACAGATCGGATGTTTAATTGCCCTTGTGTTGTTCTTTATTCTCACCTTACCTGGTGAGGGATCCCTCATTCTGTCTCCCCTGCTGATGTTTCTTTGTTTTAGTTCTAAATGGTTACACAGCCGATGTTCATGAGTGATCTACATTGTAGCTCCTTTATTGTTAAGAACCTGTAAAACCCACGGAGACATGACTGTACTTTTGGGCATTGTAAATCAGTTCTATGAAATCTTAGATGAGAAATAATTTTCTTTGGAAGCAAGAACAACTGTAAATTGTGGATTTTTAATAATGGCTAAATGGCGATATTAACAATTTGCTAATATTATTTGGTTGATTATTTTTATTAGGTCAAATTATTGTGTCTTACTTGAGATTTTCTTTTTTATTTGAATATGAGCTTTTACTATACACACTCATACACACACACACACACACACACATACACACACACACACACACACACACACACACACACACACACACACACACACACACACACACACACACACATACTACAATGTTTTAAAGTGCTTTTTACACACACACACACACACACACACACACACACACACACACACACACACACACACACACACTTACATACTACAATGTTTTAAAGCGCTTTTTATATACAGTACACACACACAGAGACACACACACATATATATTCAAGTTTCTGTCTGGTTATATTTATTTTATTACATATTTTATAGCTTTTTTTTCTGTTGTACCCATATGGCCCGAATTTAGCAACTTGTGTAACGGGTGAAGTGAGTCGACTCAAAAGTGGTTAGAGGTCTCCAAGGTACTGGAAAGCATGAGGACATTTATTGAGTTTATTGAACATTAACATTATTGAATTATGCATTTTTTTGGTGACTTTTCTTTTTGTAGCTTTGTAATTCCAGCACCATGGCTAGATGATAAAGATGGCATGTCTGTAATGGACATAATCCTTCGTTGTTTTTAGGTTTTATCCTACAGGGGTTTGCAGTAGATGGTGATAGACAATGACATGTTGTACGTAAAGCAATCCAGGCTGATGATTTAATGTGAGTGAAAATGAGTGAGAGAATTAAGCACAACAAAGTGAATGATTGTGCTAACATTTCAACTAATAGTACTGTATGGTAGATGTATTGCTTCTGACGGACCAGTACAGTGTCATAAATATTTACACCTGTAAACTGATTTGTATCGAGAAAGTTTACGCTTCGGCACTTTTCTCATATTGTTTAACTTATGCTGACCAAGTGATGCTATTTTTACTTTAAACATATGTTCACTTTATTTTAATGTCATTTAAAAGAAGAAAATAGCATATTTGCTGTGCAGATCTTTTTCATTGCTTATGCTGTATTAATATATTTCCCAAACCATATATTAAATGATAGCAGTCATGAGCATGATTTTTAGCTCATGTGCTGACAGTGAAGCATTTAAAAGTATTTTTCAACAGAATCCATGTTCAGTTCCCTTCTTTAAGGCAAATATTTGTGGTTTTTGATTTGGTTTGCATTTTTTTATGAGCCACAGATCTTCCTAAAGGACAGGCCACATGGCAAAAGTACAGTGCGTCGAAATTCTTTAGACATTCTCTGGTGATTAAAAGCAGCAAAAGATCTGATGTACAGTTGATCTTGTAACCTTTCACTATGTTTAAGTAGAAAAATTGCTCGGTCTGTCCAACCAAATTTGCATCACTTCAGCAGTCTTACACTGAGCTTTCAACTGTTGTTTTCTTTAGATCTCCTTTACTTGATGCACTTGAGCGAAAATTGCATCACCGCACATTCTCCAAATGCAAAAACAAGCTGCTTGTTAAAGAGTTCTTGCAGGTACAAGAAATTGTCAACACTCAATGTTGCATCCAATCACAAAGTGCTTTAAGGCTTTGCATTTTTCCCGCCATTCCCAAGGTGATTTAGAGAGTTGCGACTGAATCCTGGCATCAGTCCCTGAGGCTATGCATTTCAGAGTCATTTTTAAATTATGGGCAGGGCCACAGAGAGAGTGTCATGTGTCTCGTAAAGTGTGATGGTTGTGTAAAAAGGCTGTTGAAATATGTCACCTGTGAGCTGCTTCGGCCAGATGATCTCTAACACACATGTAGTACACACATTCACCGGTGTCCTGCCTTGGTACAGATTAAAAAAAAAGATTATGCAGTAACAAATATTAAGAAACAATTTAGCAGTTATTTGCCATTTATTTCTCGCGTTCGAATCATTGGTAGCATTGTTTTTGTGTTGAAGTTTTATTCTGGAATTAAACTGTTATAAATTATATTTTTATAATTCCTTCATAATGATTTGGATGGAATTTCTTTACAAACTCACTTCTTCTTCATCCTCTTTTTTATTATATACACTAAGGATTTAAAACATTTAGATAAAAACTATGAGGTTGGACAAAACAGGAGCACAAGTTTTAGTAATTCAGTAACCAATTTTGATTTCATTTCTACACATAAACTTAGAATTATGTCACTAAACAGTTGCTGCTAACAGCAATTAAACATCATCAATAATAAACATCAAATTCAAATATTTGTTAAAGCCCAGTTGGTTCTGCATTCTGAAGCCTGTATTCTGGGGTTAAGTGCAAATAGCTACAAGGTTGTGTTCAAATCCTAGTGTTGGGTCTTGGTGCTTGACCTTTAACCCTTTAACCCTTTAACTGCTTAGCTGCATACTTGTTGTACCTTTACAGCTTATCTCGATTGAAGTCTCGTAGGGTAAAACATCTGCTAACTGAATAATGAAAATGGTCGTTTAACGCTTTCGTTCAGTGTCTCAGCATCGGTTACTTTTCTCAATGGTGCCTCATGTGGTTAAGGCTCTGGGTTGTTGATCATAAGGTTGGGGTTCAAGTCCCAGCACCACATTGCTGCCACTGATGGGTCCTTGAGAAAGGCCATTAACCATCCCTCCTTCATGTGTGTTGTATCATAGCTGCCCCTGCACTCTGACCCCAACTTCCAAGTCAGGGATCAGTGAAGAAAAGTATTCCACTTTGCTGTAATGTATGTGTGGTGATAATAAAGGTTCATTTTCTACAAAGTACAGCACAGTACTGAGTGTGGTGCTAAACTTTGTTAAACAACACAACATTTGTACGACTCTGTGTGTTTGTGCACGTGTAATGCTGGATTTCTCCTGCATCTGTACTGTACTACAGACAATAGCCTAGCCCAGAATTTTGGCATGTTTTTTCGTTTCTGTGAAGAAAATAAAACAGAACATTATACTTGAACCTCACTTTAAATGGAAGGGTAGTTTTTGATACTGGCCAGTAAATATATAACACTCATAAATTGTATCATAAAGATGTCTTTTAAAGGGATCTGAAATAGTGAAATATTCACAAACTACCTCGGTGTGTGCCTCACTGTTGGAGAAAGTACAAAAGAACAATTTTGGTAAGATGTTTTCTCACGACTAGAATCTTAACGATATAGTCACTTTTTGAAATTAAACAATTGCCCCTTGACTTTTAAAATAAGCCAGATTTGAATCATTGGCTTTACAGCTAAATGAACACATGTTAGAAATTGTGTTAGAGCTACAGATGTGGTAGGTGGAGATTAGATTTAAAACACTAGGGCATTTCTTTAAAGCACACCAGACATTGATCTATGACTTAACTAAAGCCGGCCATGCTTTCCTATCACACTGTATCCATCTTGCATTGTGCTCATGCAAACCACAAGCCTTTGTGTCTCTATCGGATTCTCGGAAGTGTTAACAGTGTTAAAAAGTTGAGCTTCTAGCTTTGCTTTTGGCTTTTGGAAAGGCGTAGGCTTTGTAGCTTTAAGATGTCACTGGGAACCTGAGAGGGAATAATACGGTCAACACATTCACAACATTTTTACCAAAGAACCTGACACCGCACTGTGCCATAATACGACAGGCTTCATTAGTTTCAGCACAATATCAGGAATGCTATCCTTTCAATGAACAAAATTTAGTAACACAGATTAAAGGTCTGAATGTACTGGGAGGGAGAAATGGGACAGACAGGCTAAAATTAGGCTCGCTGCTGATTGTTTCAGTGCTTCAGGTCTAGCATCTTAATTGAAGTCATTATGAAGGTACACTAAGTTGTTTATTTTACATGATCATTTCACTTCCTTTACCAGTGGACACTTTTTTTAGGCATATGACACTTGATACAATGACAGGATTATTCTTTTGGAATAACTTCAGTCAAAATGTTAGCTGGTTTTTCCTTTCAAACTATCTAGCTACCTTACTGACTTAATAAATTATTCCGAAGATATTGTTTTCCATTTCAACATTTTATAAACACTAGACACCTGAAGTGGTAATACACTTTAATCCAAACAACATAAAACAATGGAAAATGGAAAAGAGTAAACAGGGTTATTAGAAAGTAGCGAATAAAGACGCATGTAATAAAGTGAAGGGTGAAAGAGCAAAGTGAAGATTTTTTTGCTTGGACGATTTCACCCTGAAATCATGGCTACTTCACTGTCTACTAACCCCAGAGGGAGCGATTAGCAATCTCTGCTGTTAACAATGTCAATACTGCCGGTCTTCCCCTGCTTTTTCAGTATTAGCCTCCGGTTCACCTGTCCTGTTATGCAGTCATTCATTGACTGAGTTGATCCCATCCCATCTGAATGTCCAAGTGAATGCTGGACTGACTGCTGTAACGTCCTTGCCCTAGTTTAGCTTTCTGGCCACTTTGTGTCTGACCACTGTTTAGCCTCCTCTTTTTGGCGTGTAAAGTGTGGTGCATGTTATCTAAGCTATAATGTTTGATGTTGGTTTGAGTTCTCCCAGCTGCCTTACTGTTTCTCTTTCATGTAATAGCTGCAGACATGTTGAAGGCCAAAGTCTACTCCCTGTTTACAATTAATGTGAGACGCATTAGTATAATCAATCAGGATTTTGTTCTCCCCTAGACACGGTGAGAATGCTGGGCAGTGTGGTTCTTATCACTGAGCCTTTTAAGTGTTTTGCTTCAATGATAGGGAGTGTGGGTCCTTGCTAGCTGTGAGCTGCAAATTCATTTAGACAAGTAAAAAATAAGGAAAATAAATCATCAGGATATTTAATACAGTCGTTACTGTACTTTCTGGAGGCACAAATGATATCAAGGATGCATATGACTTAAATCTATGCCCTCTAAAGGCAAAATCTATTTTGAAAAAGGCAATTCTATGAGTAGAAAGGGACATTCATGGACTGCTATTGAATATAATAAGCTGAAGTGGAAATAAAAACACAAACATACCAGGTGTGTGTATGTGTTATCACACGTAATAAATTATCCTTGGAACAACATGTTTTCATTAATACAAAACAAGAAATTGTAACCTGACCCATTTGTTCTCTTTCTCTTTCTAGGAGCTCCTACAATTAAACCTTTGCGGAGCCCGGTAGTGGTGCCAGAAGGATCCCGGATAACAGTGAAGTGTGAGGCCTCGGGTAAACCTCCCCTGTCCTATAAGTGGTACAAAGATGGCACCATACTGAAAAAGAGCAAACAAGTCAGGATCAGAGCCAAGAAGTAAGTGTGTGATTAACGATCATGTGGGCATGTCTCTTTTCTATTCTGAAGGTTATGCAGGCGTCACGGATTGAAAATTTGTTGATTCCTTTGGAGTCATGGAACAAGAAATCCCCTGCAATTTGTAAAAATGTAAACTATAACTCAGATTACAAAGCAAAGAGCCTGGGCACTTCCTTATAAAGTGTTTCACATAAATTTACTGTTGGCTGGATTGCAGCCATATAAGAGCCATCGGTAACATAAAACTGTACATTATAATCCTTTTGAATCTCTGTTTAAGAGCAATGTTTTGATCTCTAATCTGCTGTTGCTAGGATTGGACTGACAGCCATGTTGTCAGGTTTATTAGATCCAGAGTCATAGCAAAGTCCCATGACTCTTCTATTTCTATGTCGCAGGAAAAACTCCAAGGTCCAGATTACTAGTGCTCGGCTGGAGGACTCTGGGAATTACATGTGTGTAGTGGAGAACGACAGTGGGAGTAGCAACAGCACAAGCACCGTTCATGTCCAAAGCAGTAAGTAAAGCTCATCCTTGGCTTACTTATAATCAATGATCCTATTCTGTAATTTTCCGTCAGTTGCTTGAGTTCCTAAGGGCAAAACGTTCAGCTGCTGTTTCAGAAACATTAATAATGCAATCTTTATTCTGGCTGCTGATATCATCAGTTATGCAAAAATACTTTATAGTCCCAAACTCTGCAAATGCCACATCACCAGAGCTTTCTTAACATGCCAAGACACAGGTCTCAGGATACCATTCAGCTGAGAGCTTCACTTTGATAAAGCAACTAGCTATCCACTGAGCATATAGATTTGTGGTGATTCTTTTATTAAGGCAGATTTCCAATACTGTGAAGAGGGACAATATTTCTAATAGCAGACCAAGCTTCAAACTCTGAACAAACCTACCAACCAAAAGAGTAATAGTTATAACTTCCTCACTTATCACCGTCTGTCTATGGACTAGATTATTTGGTCAGTGTGGTTCTTGCTCTATTTCCTGTACTTCCACTGTTGAATACAATGTGTGCAAACCCTGGAACATTGCCTGCAGCAGGACACCGATTGATTTATGGAGGTTTCCGTGTGATTAGCAACATAGTGCTTTGACTCTCCTTCTTCTGTGGTTAGATGGATGAGAGGGTGTCACCTTTGAAAGGCATGTATAAACAGAAATCGTTTATTTTACAGACTTGGTTTTTGGTCAAGAGTATACCACTTTTACCTTCATTCTAGTTCGCTTTTTTATGTTCTCTGCCTTATTATTCTGCCTTTACCTTAGCGGCTGGACAACTTTATCCACCTTGGACTAGCTGCTTTGTCATACTGGACGTATTTACGAAATACACGTGAATACTCTTTTTCTGGATTACTTTTTTAAATAACTGTTCTTTTTTTCTGGATTATTTGGATTCTTAACTCCTGGACTAGTTTTTCTTTGCGGGTTTCACTGTAAATGTTCTGACTGGTGTGTCCTGAAACTAACTTTTCTACCTGCCAGCTGTGAGACCTCTTCCTGTGAACCTGGCGCCATGTCGGTCTATGTGCTGGTGAGTAATTGTGTACTCTCTCATTAGTTGTGCACTGTCAGTATTGCGAAGCCTTTCATCCTACTCCTGATTTTACTGGTTGGACTGCTGGTGTTGGCTAACGCATTTGTACTGTGTGGGTTTGATTTAGAGCTCCTCCTGATCTTATGGAAGGTGTACAGTTTATAAGGCTAATCAGTACTCGTTGTAGCTCTCAGGTAGGCTGTAATATGTTTATTTCTATGTCCGGTGGTTACTGTAGTTCAGGAAATCAGTCGTGGCCCTACATTTCATCAAAAGCTGTTCCCCTTTCCACTGTCATACTTACAACACGAAAGCTTTGCCCTAGGGTTTTCCCTACTTATGGCTGGTGTCAGTTACTCAGTATTGCCCTTCATTCTCTGTATGCATCTTGCCCTACCAGACACAGCCTGACTGTTTATTGCTTTGCCAGCAGTATAACCCCTACAATCTGGTCAAGCAAGCAAATTCACAAATCAATGTCTATAACCCAAGTTATTGATTTCTCAACCCCTTCAGGAAGGTGGACATTCATAGTCACATCAGAAATCATATGTCAGTGCAGAAAGGCAAAATGTACATCGTTAAATCGCTATTTCATAACATACAAAGCTCTCTTGTTTATCGAGAAGACTAATACTAAAACATTGACCCACTTTGTAGCCACTTTTTCAGTCTGATCTCAAATCATCTGTTATGTCATACCCAAACTGTCTCTTCAGCAATAAGTCTATAATGCCTGGTACCTTTAACCTGATAGTCATGAACTCTGTAATTAAGGGGTTATTTCCAGTTCGATATTATATATCCAAACTACTAGAAATATGTAAATAACCAATTACCCACTCAACTACTATTCTTCTCTGCCAGTAGCAGACTTACCAGAGATTCCTATCCATGCCGTATAACTATGGAAGCTCTCGAAGGAGTGACTAATAGTCCACTTGTCTTCCCTGCCCCTGGTGCCCTCGATATTCTCATTTTGCTAGACTTTAGTACAAACCGTTTTATAGAATGAGTCATGCCATTCTTCTGTCTTGTCTATTTTTATTAGAATTTATTCTCTATTCTCTCTGAGGTTGATACAACGTTCTGTACATTCACATCTATCTACAAATGCTCTTTGTCCTTCAAGCTTCAGTTCTTAATCCTTTTGTCTTCATCTTATATATTATATTGCCACTCCTACTAATGTATTTTCCTTCTGGTGTATTGATGGTTTCCAATAGAGCATTAAATGCATCAGAGCATTAGGAAATGTGCATTTGGACTGTGATCCTGTAGGAACCACAGGGCCCAAGAAAAGGCCATGGGAGACAGTGTTTATTGCTGCCAGAAGCAAGTAGTGAGATATAAATCTTGTGGAACTATGTAAAAAAAAAAAAAGATTTGTTTAATAACTTAATAGCGTATGAATTGCTCATGTGGCACTGTATGATGTGTTTTCTGCAACATTCATTTATCAGCAACAGCTTTATCTGTAGGAGGGATGGGATTGGTCAAGAGTGTTTGCAGGAGAGGGCATCAGAATTCATTTAATAGCAGGCAGGATTGGAATAATAATAATAATAATAATAATAATAATAATAATAATAATAATAATAATAATAATAATAATAATAATAATAAACAGTACCACAGAAATCCACTAAACAATACTGGGTTCTGTGGAAGAATTATTCAATGCCACCATTACGAGAATTCTCTATTTGATCAAGACTGTGTTGACAGATTTCTTTTTTCCAAACATTAAAAACATCTTTTTCATTGAGCCTTTGTTTTTTAATGCAATGTGGCCTTCATTGTGGCTAAGGTGCTATATTGATAAAAAAAAATAAAAAATTATTATGTATTTGGACCCATAGGGTTTCCTCTGTTGTTTTCACCGTCTTTTTGTGCAGGAGCTGTTTGAACAAGACAGAGCTTATTCTTCTTTGAAAAACAGCTTAGCTGCCACATTGATTTTGATGAAGTCCTCCATTGGGCACACCCACTGACAAATTATTTCCTCAGGGGTGTATTAGTCTTGTACTAGTTTTTATTACGCTTTTGCCAAGTTATGAGGCCTGGTTCCTCTAGAGCTGCCAATAGCATCTGAAGCATATTGTGCTACATTTCTATTGAAAACAGGTTTAAAGAGACATGTTGTTGTAGCTTTGCTGTCTAGGAGTTTATGCAAATTATATCATGAATGGATGCATATGCTAGGTAAATTTTTAGGTAACAGTACCTAGTTGTTATCTTATTACGAACAATTGTTAATAATAACATGATAAAAACGTCTCTACATACACTGTTCGATTTATTGGTGTCTTACCGCAGTCACAGGTCATACCCTGACAAAGCAGTCTTTTCCTACAGAGTTTGAGCTTGTATAATAAAAATAGATTAAGAGACCGGTGAACATCTACTTCTGAAGCAGGGTTACTTGAGCTTTATTTTCAGCTGCCCTTGTCGAAAAATATACAGTTATTGCCTTTGCAGCTTCTCTCATCTCTGAAAAGACTAATTGCTCCTTGTTAAAACCACTGAAATGCAAGACACCACAAAGCCACTCTTTAGGCACACTTGATAGATAGATAGATGACATCAGGATATCAGTGGCCAGAGTGGGGCAATTTTTCTGTGCTAGCAGGAAGCTTCAAGGTCATTGTAAGGCCAAAAGTTTTGAAGCCAAGCTAGTGAGGTGAAACTTAAATTTCACTTAAGGATGTATTTGTTAAGAAATGTCACTGTATGAGTATTATAACTAGTTATAAGTAGCAATATAACTATTCATGTTGATAAATGCTACGAAAACGTCGGTTAAAACTGTTATGTTTAGAAGATATGCATAAGAGTTAGAAGCAAATTAGATAGAGTGATGAAATTTCTACAGCCATTTACATGATGGTTGATTTTGTATAACGAAGCACATGTGGTAATTGCTATGTTATTATGTCTTATAGCAGAAGGCTGGATGGTTGCCCTTGCAGTAAGATTTAATAGGATGAAGGCCACACTTCTTGCCATAACATAGGCAGAAAATCTAAATAGATTTGATGGTGTGTATGTGCACATATATGTGTGTGTGTTCATGTATTTATATAACGTTTTTCTCGCATTTGTAAGTGCATATTTGGCAGTGTTTCCACTCTGAGGTTACACCAGGTATCTTTTCCTCTGTATGAGATTGTGTGTAAGCGGCACCTTTCCTTCTTCTCTTAATAGCCATGTGCAGTTCCTGCATGCATGTGCGTGCGAACAAACCGGCACATATGTCTGTGTATGTGCACTTAAGTAATTTGAAACAAGCCCAGGATTTCTAGGATGGTTGTGGTGTGTAGTTGAGGGAGTGTGTTGCCTCTAGGCTGGGATACACCCACATTGCCTTTTGAACATATAGCAACCCCACGAAGAAACACAGAGCGAGGGATTCAACAGTGAGGCGGCCAAGTGCACCCCAGCCTTAGGTGACATTAGATTAATATAACAGTTGAAATTCCTTGAACTTGACAGTGTTTCATAAAATTGATAAAATGTTTTTCCCAGCCTGGTAGAACATGAGGAGAGCACCAAATATGAGAAACACTCTTATCATTTCCATCGTTGTGCTGTTCTGCCACGCAGCAGGGGGGGGAGAGAGGCCTTAATTTATTCGCCGCGCTGACTCGGTTGATTTCCATCCTAAGGTCATCAGTGAAATGGCTACTGCTGCGAAAGGCTGCAGTGCTGCGAGGCTGCTGCAGCAGCATGGATCCGCAGTGCTATGTGTGTATGTGTGCTCCTGCCTGACATGGGGGTGGGTAAAACAACAAAGACTAAGAGAGGGAAAGACAGTGGATGAGACCCAGCTGCTTTGCAGAGTAACTTGCCTCAAACCCATTCTCTAAAGCAACGGCCGAGTCTTGGCACGAGCCGATCTCATAGACAATTAAATGCAGCCTTGAGACAATCACCTGCCTGGATTTTTGTCTGGTTTGTGCTGGTAGTAACGGGAAATCGATCACTGTCTTTAAAGACAATGTTCATTAAACTTACAATACATAGCCAGTACACACAGATTGCCATACGATTACACCATACACCTGAAACAGTTGTACGACTTGAAGAAATTCTCATTTAATTTGTACACAAACTGTATGTACAGTAGGTACAGTACTTGCCATGTAACCGTCCATTTTGCTACAGCTGTTCTTGGTGTAGTGAAGAGGTGGATAGGTTCATGGCTTTCTTGACAGCTTTTGTAGGAAAGACAAATGTCAAAATTATATTAAGTGAAATCCTTCAAAGATGTTGCTGAATGTTTACATAGTGAAATAGAACTGTGATAAATGTCATTCTCACTATTCAATATAAACTGTGGTTTGAGTCGTATCAATTGAATTAGTCGACCTTTCTCCAGAATACAGAATCTTGCCAATTTATTACTTACTAGACTAGTATAAGCTTGCACTTAAACTCAATGTATACAGGATGTATTTGTGCAGTCTCTTAGCAAGTTCATTCTTGTGTCACACCCTTTACAAATAGAGTTTTACATACAAGGGGCTGCAGGTTGCCCCTTCTGATTTTCAGTATTGCACACACATGTACTCTCTCTCTCTCTCTCTCTCTCTCTCTCTCTCTCTCTCTCTCTCTCTCTCTCTCTCTCTCACACACACACACACACACACACACACACACACACACACACACACACACACACACACACACACACACACCGAGGGTTTTTCCAGAGATAAAAATGATTACACTCATTAATAACACTGGTCAATGCTAAATGTGTGAACGTCTGTGTAAAGGTTGGCTAAAGCTATCCCTGGACAGAAAGACAGAGAGAGAGCTTGAAGCTATGGTTAATGAAGACAAGCAGCCACCATCATGGTGCTTCCCCCAGAGGCAATCTGGCCTCAAGGCTGCCTTAGAAAAGTGGTCGGTGTTGGGAATCATCGCTTAGTATTGCATCCCTCCACCACGTGCCGCATGGTGGTCTAGCAAGTGTATGTGTGTTTTAGATGATCTCAAGATGTGTTCAGGGCATAGGTCACTTAAAGGGTGAAATCTGACAAAAGATGAGGTCTCGGGGGAATGTGCACTCCCATAGAGAGCAAACACGTGTCAGTCAGTGGCGGGTAAAGACATCCATAATTATAAGTAGGCCCTCATTTTTAGCTTGATCCCAAACATAGTTTCAACCTCCTGCCGTGCCTGTTTATGGGAATAAATGTTCTAAGGTAAGGCACAGCTTAAAATTGAAAGGTAGTACAGCATGGAAATGGAAATTTCTCACCGTTTTATATATAATCACAAATTCACATTTCAAAAGCACTGACCCTGTTCAAAATTAGCCAATGCCATCATATTCAAGAGCGTATACTGGCATGAGGTTTCAAAACACCTGTGTTGAATTAATGCAATCTGCAATGATTTGATTAATGGAATACTCAAACCATAGTGTAGCCCTTAAAAGAACGGATCAGATGTATACTATAACTCTTTTATCCCAAACCTAGTCATTTGTTTCTTCTGTTTTCCAGTGTCACTGGAGCTACAGTATTCTTAATGTTGCTTCTGAATAATGGAAGTTTGTATTCCTCAAACAAGCTGCATTTCTAAATCATTACCAGATGCTTCAAATCAAGTTGGGTGGCTTACATGGGTTCTGACACAACTATCAATAAAAGCAATCAAATAAAATAAAAACCACTTTTCGATGCTAAAA
Source organism: Tachysurus fulvidraco (assembly GCF_022655615.1). Classification (NCBI taxonomy): domain Eukaryota; kingdom Metazoa; phylum Chordata; class Actinopteri; order Siluriformes; family Bagridae; genus Tachysurus; species Tachysurus fulvidraco. Next base: position 5,856,968 of record NC_062538.1, on the reverse strand, counting down.
ATAGTGGTAGCGTCTGTCTTGAGTTAATTTAGTTTAAGCATCAGATTTGTATATTTGACGTAATTCACACGATAAAAGGCTTTAGTATTATAGAATTTTGATCCTGTGGCTATACAGTTACCTGTCTTGATCGCTATATTGGTCTTGAACTAAAAGAGCAAACCTCAGACCTCAAATGTCTCTGCACAAAAGGGAAAAAATGTGTAAATTCTATAGTCTTTTGTCGGTCTATTCCTTTATCTCAGATATAAGCGCCATCCTAGTGCAGCATTTAGAGAGTGTTTGGCATGGGCTTCATGCTTAAGGGGACTAACATTTTTTGTACATGTGATGCACTTTTAATTTTGCCTTTGACAGGTCATGTGTTGTAATAGACAGCAGCAAGAACAAGGCTGCCTTTGCTGCACAGTACTTATTTGAAATTAGTTTTGGTCAAAAGTCTTGTCCCTAGGGGGCGCTGCCTCACTCAGAGCAAGAGAGAGTGAGAGCGTGACATGAGAGGAATGTGTTGATGGAAAATGCAGCTGGGCGGCTGATTGTTCCAACATCATCAGTCATGCTGGGGCCCACCAGCAGCTCTCTCTCTCTCTCTCTCTCTCTCTCTCTCTTTCTCACATGCACTCGCACAGACACTTGCAATCCTGTGAAGCAGCTCACAAATGCTTCTCTGCACACAACACCTGGCTGTATGATGAAAGGTAATCTATTTGGGCCTAAGAACCCTAGCCCAAAGCATTATTTGGCTTTAATGCAGGTTTTAACCTCAGAGTCACAAAACATGTGCCAAACCTTTAGGCTATTTCTTTTGTGCCAGTCAGGTAATATAGGTTAACTTTAACCTGTAATCTTTGAACCTTGGAAATGCCAAGTAGAAAAAGTTCTGTGACTTTCTGAGCTGCTTTGACCAATTTGTTTCATTTGAAGATATTCATAAAGACATTAACAATTGTACAGTATGGCAACCAGATTTACCAAACATACCATCACGTTTCAGACCTTACCACTTCAGCTTCACCTGCATGTACAGAGGCACGTGAACCTGTGCATGTTGGAGTGTGTCAGCAAGTGGTTTGGATTATGATCCTGGTGATCCTACATACTCAGACTGTTGAATGCTGTGAGGTTTGTTTGACCTTTAACCCAAGAGTCAGATTCTTTATGTGAGTTGTCTGGGAGGGTAATGTGCACTCCACTTTGGAGTCTTGGGCACTTAAGGAGCATATATTTCTCATGCTGCTAAGCAGATGTCACTCCTGTTCCACTCCTATTTTCTATTTCTCTCTTGGTCTGTATTCACTGATGCATGCTGGTGCCTGCTGGTCTTTCCCAGTCCAAATTAAGGGTATTGGGGGGTGAGCTCTGTTTTCCCCATCAAGCTGAACAGCACAGGAACCGTGACAAGCAGAGCAGCTGTGAAGGAACTGTAGGCTGGTGCCTTGGTGGATGGGTGGGGTCAGATTTGGCTTTCCCCAGGGCAGCCAGCTCACCCCGGCGTCCCGACAGCACCATTTCACGCCCATCACTGTTCAAGGGTGGCCGCCTGCTCATGCAAGTATGTCTGGGGGGATGGACATCTGACGCCAGAAGCATGCCGTCACTCCACACCAGTGCGAGGATATGAGTGCATGTGTTAGTCCATGTCGGCAAAGCAGTATAGAGAACAACAGACCCGGAAACAGCAATAGGATTTTTTTTTTTGGATCACGTAGCTGCCAGGAAGCTACTTCTGTGAGATTCCTTGGACAAAAACACTGGCAGGGTTTCAAACTGTAGGATTTGGAAGCCCCAAATGGACCCAGATGTGTCTTTATATCCTTTGCCCGTGTTGCTGGTGTCACTTTGTGAGGGGCAGAGAGTGTCTGTTGTGCCTGGGATTGGGGTTGGGACTAGCTCTGGGGCTGAGGCTCAAAAGACACTGGGGCTCCAGGGTTACCCTCTGTCCCATACTGCTCATCAGCGCTGGAAAGGGTGTTGTTGTAGGAGCCCATATCAAGGGAGAGCTGTGCTTCTGATACCCACTGTGTTGCTTTTGTTGCTGGGTCTGGGCACCTACCTGCTTCTTCTGAACCATGTTCTGATTCCTAGTGGAAAGCCTGACCTGCCGGACCTCCTCAGAAGTGAGGATGAAGATGTTGAAGAGGAGGCCGACCTAACAGGGAACACTACTCCTTCATGGATGCTTATCGCACTTACTGGCATGACTGACACTCATCCTACCACATTCTCCATTCAGGAGACCGTAGCCGTGTCTGTGTTGGCACCTGGAACAACTTTGTCCCTGGCATCCTCCAGCCCCACACCTAGTAGCACCCCACCCCCTCTGGGTAAGTGCCCAACTCCTCTGCTTTTACATTTGCCCTATTGTGCAATCACATGCAATAGCGTTCTTTGATTTCTCTCTGAGACGTCTCTGAAATGATTGTGGGAGGACAAGACCGGGCACATCAGCTATGCAGCAGGAGAAATGGCAAAAGGAAAGAAAAATAAACGCATGTTAATCAAATTGAAAAAGACAGGACGAGGTCCACCCAAAGCTTTTTGGGGGATTACATGGCCCCTATTGTTTCTTTCTCTGATTACAGTGGTGGTTTACAGTTAAGGTCCGCGGCTCCTGAAAGCGTCTTTTTAGAGTATTAACACTGGTAGGTTTTGTTTACGACTCTTGCAAATTCTTCAGACAGATATTTGGCCTCCTTAGGTTTGTTGTATATGTCTTCAGGCATCAAACGCTTCCTTTGAGCACTTTTTCTGGAGGCTTATGTAAGCAGTAAACAGTGCTGCTGTGGTGACTGAAAGGTCAGGGGTCAATCTTTCAAATACATTTAATATAGTTTTTCTTTTGTAGGCATGTGATATGTGTCCAAATCAGGTGAAAGTAGAAAAGAGTTATGACGAACTTCCATCCTAAGCCTGAAATAAACTAAAACATGATTTTAATATGATTTTAATTATTTAAACATTTTTCTTTTTTTCCTCATTTTTTTTTCAAACTGTTTCACCACATGATTGAACCTTATCAATAGAGTTATTGATTCTTTAGAAGTCACTTAAAAATATGATCAATAAGTGCAGCTAGTTTAGCTACAAGCCCACTAGACAACAATTGGCAGGATTTCACTTAACTGTCCGCTTGATTGCTAAGCACATCTCAAAGCCCCAATTAGGGAATTGTTCTGTTTTGACCACAACACAGCAAAACATACAGCATCTTGTGTGTGCACGTGTGTGTTTTGTGTGTGTGTGTGTGTGTGTGTGTGTGTGTGTGTGTGTGTGTGTGTGTGTGTGTGTGTGTGTGTGTGTGTGTGTGTGTGTGTGAGAGACTGTTTCAGCAAACAGAGCTTTAAAGATTAAAGAGACTTTGTGTATGATTTAAAGTGATTTTGTGTTCCTAGTTCTGTTAATGCACCTTTTATTCGGAATGAACTGCAGATTATTTCTTGGAATCATTCTAATTGATAACTGTTATGACAAGCATTAAAGCTGGAGGTTTTTATTTTTGGGTTTTTTTGCTGATGCTTTTGAATTTCTTCATGGATTGTGTTTTACATGCTGTTGCGTAGTTTTCGGTGACAGGGCCCCCATGGGGAAAAAGTCTTGGCTCTGAGTTGTTATCTTGCCTGTATAAACAATTATTTTAAATTACCGATATTGATTAGTACCATGTGTCATCTCTAGACATTTATTTGAGGACTGAGGTCTGCAAACGATTTCTGTTAAAGGGAAAAAAAATGGCCTGTATGTCTTGTGTGGCTTATGTAGTTACAGGATTCTGGGGCATTTTGTTCTGGTTTTTGCTTTTGTATTCCTTTAAGCTCGAAGGAATGTCACAGGCAAAGGTGAAGGCAATACATTAAAACAAAATGACAGGCATCTGCTTTCTAGAAAACTGCACATTTCTTTGCACTCTTTCAATATTTTTTCTTTTGATGAACCTCCATTTCTTGAGTGCTGCAAATCAAACAACACAGAATAGAGGCATTCGGCTATACATCATTTGTTGGGACTGTGTGAGTTATTGGCTTTGGTGGATACATGAATGGCAGCCGGTAGCTTAACCACAGATCTTCTAGAGATAATGAGATCAACATGAATTTTACATCACTGAGGAATGTACAATCCCTACAACTACATTGTGTATGCACATATTTGTAACATTACACACTTAAACCTTTCTTAACAATATATGCCTCATATCTCAGATGTTGAAATGATGGCTTGTGATTCACTAACCACATTTATTTACATAAATCCAGTCATTTTACCATAGAAAGCAAATACACAAGCCTATTCATCACCATATACTGTACACTCATCCATGTGGACTACAGCAGCCTGGTGTCTAATCAGATGGAGCCCTCTGGTCTATGAAAACAATTGCTCCAAGACTTATCTGATGAATTAGATTAGCTTTTCTCTGTGGTAGGCCAGATGTGTTGATTTTGGGTTTGTGATGTAGTGTTGTATATTGCAAGATGTCCTTCTAAAGTTTTTGGGAAGCCCTTAAGAAGAGAGGCATGTTTCAGATAATGAAAACCACACCAAAGCTGGAAAAACGCATAAAGTCTAAGCTGACCTTTTGGCTCAGTGATTAGAGGTCTGTGTTTGGGACTGTAACGAAAGAGACCCCTGGAGAAAGACTGCTGGTACAAGGGCCTGAAGCAAACATGTATGATGCATCATTCCTGTTCATATGTATTGCATTATTTAGTATGCTTTTCGAAATACTGTAGTACAAATCACTTCTTTCTGTCACAAACCACAAGCCTAAAAAAAGTATTGAACTGTGAAGACTGTTTCAGCCCGTAGTGTGTATGTATATTGTGCACAGGACTCCAGATGAAGAAACGAAACCTCCTGAGCATTTGGGGCCTCTCTTTTCAATTTTACGACTTTCCTAGAACCCTTTGGCGAACATGGAAAGATAGATGTTTACGAAGCTTTCCAGATGGCCTAGTTTTGTATCCCCACCCTACCTCCGGATTCCCTTTAAAGTTCTTTAACCATGGAGGAATTATCAACTCAGGAGCTAAGATCATTTTCTGGGTGCTACATGATATGAGGCAAATTAACAAGGGTGACCAAATGAAAGTGACCTTGCTGGAGTGCATTGCGTTGTTGCTGCATCTCCGGGTAATGCAAGATTGTTGAAAGTACACCAAGCAAGAAACTGCAAGAGGCCAAATCAGTGATTCCTGTCAGCTAATAGTCCAGGAGTACTCACTGTGCCTCAGGCTGGAGGTCTTAGGAAGCAGACTCAACACTCAGCTTGGAGAAGAAATGCCGATTAGCAACAACAAATGCCATACTGGATATGAAGTATTTCATTTTGACCCCCTCCATCATCCGGATGAAGACAGGAGCCAACTATAGGAAAGGCCTTCAGCTACTAAGTACCCATATAGAGTACAGTCAAAGGATTTAGTTAATTATTTCTTTTTGAATTCCAACATTGAAGGATGTATCTCCCCATTCCATACAGTACGTAGAATGAGCATATTTGCCTGTATTGGCGTGTCCTTCCAACCTCCAGTCAGTCACACTCTAGTTTTTCCTGTGGCACATGCTGTCTCAGCAGGTATTTACAGCATGCTCACAGACATCCAACAGTGAGATGATGAAAATAACAAATACATAGAGGAAAACTGTAGTTATGTAATTGACATAGCTCCATAACCAAAAGGAGGGAAATCTGTTCACAGGGTCAGCAGGCATGAGCATGTCAGACAACACTGTAATTAACCACTAACAGGCTGGATTTCATTAGGAAATAATGCTCTCTGGGATGTTTAGTAGGAATAAAAACATGGAATCAGGAATACTTGACTTCTTCTGATAGAAAGTCTTTAGAAGGTCTGGTAAAAATGAGCAAACATTTTTGAATGATGGGTGTAGTCGAGTTGTTGCGTAATTTTGCGTTCTCTGTTTCCGCAGGCAAAAAAATGTGCTTGTCCCTTCCTGACTGGGGTTTTCATTTTAACCAGATTGCAAATCATCTCACTGATGCAATTTCTAAGAGCTCAAAGTTCAATCTTTTTATTTAGATATTTATTTATTTATTGGGTGGTCTTAAATCAAGGTTGCATTATACATTGAACACCCACCAGGCTACTTCTCTTTAAAGATCACTGAAGTGATGTATCTCACAGGAACTCAGTTGTATATTGAGTTCAATATGTCCACAGAGGACCTCAGGGAGCTTCACTACATACAGGGATGACGGAGAACTAAGCAGCTACTCAGCAGCTCTTTTTGCTTTATGGTCAACTCTCTCTGCTCCCTGCATGTGTACTGTGTGAGCCAACAGAGCATTGTTATTACAGTGTGCCTCTGCTGTTGCTCTGTGTGCCATTTCACGACACACCGTACAATAAATAGATAATAAGGTGCAGGAAAGGCAAGGAACGAAAAACATAGAGACGGTGACTGGTCGTGTCAGAAGTGCATCTGTGTGATGTGTTAGATTTAATCAGTATTTTTCTGATCTAAAATATCCTTTGTTCTATGAAGATTCAGCTGATCAGCATGCCTGAACATTTAGCACCAAATATAGTCAACTAGCTGTGAGCTCCTGTGGATTAAGACACTGTATGAAACACTGTTATCTTGACAAAATTACCTAAAAAGAAATGATACAGCTTTTCTTCTTATTAGAATGTTTGACACACGGCTTCTAGATGAATCTGAAGCATGTGCAGCATAATAAATACTTTAGTTCACCTCTTTCAGCCTCCAAAACAGTTTGTTGTACTTTGTACAGTATAAAGTGTCTTTTTTTCTATGTTTCATATATATCTTTTTTGTAGTTTGTCTTGAATTGATATTAATATTTACATACAGACAGATACAGACCTGCTCTGTTATTTAATATACAGACGGTTTTCCTGAGTCGGCGACATATGTCATATGTCATAAAGTTAATGTAAGCATTCCTTGTTATCATTATTAGCTTATGAACTCTAGCGCACAGATGTAGAGCTATATTTCATGTTTATAAGTAAGCTGGTTCTCTTTATTTCTCCTTTAAGTAAACAAAAAAGAAGAAATATCATGTATACAAAAATCAAAACAAAATTTCTAGCAGAATTGGCACATTTGCTAATAACTATGCTAGCCAGATATCTAGTCACAGCACTATGTTAATATTACCAGGTGAATATATAGCTCATATGTTACCTCACCAGAAGCAGCTATTTGTCTGCAGAAGCTAGCTTACTAGAATTGCTAATAAGCTAGCTGATGTTGAAAATTATATTATATTATTTAAAACCATATTCTAGCAAAAAAGCTGTTTTTTTTGTTTTTTTTGTAAGACAGCAGATGAGTGGCCTACGAATCTAATTTTAGCAAGATAATGTTAGGGTAATTAGTATATACTTCAAATTAGCCAAATTTTCTAACAAATATTAGCCCTACTGTTTCTGATTGGCATCAATTTCTGACAGATGGAGGATTAGGATATACATGATTTAATATCCTTGGACCATCAATATCTCTTCTGTACTTTTTTTTAGCATGCTATAATCAAGTATTTTTGTTGTTGACATTTCAGGTGAGGTTTGCATGACTCTTTTTGCATCACTTGCTCTGTAAAAAGGCACATACCAGTACAACCCTCAGGAAGTTGTTTGCGGTTTTCACACACTTTTTGTTTTCAGAATTTTATCACACGGTATTTTATTATGTTTGAGTTGTGGCATGATCTCAGATTAAATTGGTCACAGCTTTTACAAATTAAAGGTGTTGTTTTGTGTGTAGCAATTAATTTTAGCTAATTTTAGTGCACTTATTCAAGTAAATCATTTAAAATGTTGGTGTTATGCACAAGCATGTTGTTCTTTGAAAAACTGTAAAGCAAAGATGCACAAAGATGATTGTATCTAAAATTTGCCAGTAAATAGCTTTATGCTATATTATGCTATATTTATGGATGTAAAATATAAAAATAAACTAGTAATTAAAGGCACAATGTGCTTACATGAAAGTAAACTGTTTAAATTAGTTTGTGTACAACTTTGTTTTTGTCACAACATCTGATTTTTTTATTTTTATCTTTTTTTATTTTAAATACTCAATTTGGTAGGGTGGGAAAGCACTTTTCAGGAGGGCTACAGTCACACAAACTAACCAGTATGTACAACCTTGCCGAGCCGAAAAAACATCTCAGAATGTACAACATGTCAAACCTTGAGGAAGGTGGGATACATTAGACTGTTATCCAAGAACAAGAATCTGAGGTTATACTGGGCATCAGCTGATCACATATCTTTAATGTTTGTCATGAACATTAACTAAAGCTCTTGGCCTGTATCATCATTGTTCTGCTGCCACCTGATTGGTGGACAGTGACTGTATATGTAAATAGGAAAACCTCAGAAATCTAAATGTGCACATTTTCTTCCCTGTTAAACTATTACTGCATCCATCATTTGCATACTGGAACGCGATTGGCTGTTTATTTGTGACATAATAACACGTCTATAAGTGACACAGAATGATGAGAAACTAATTCTTCAACACTGTTGTATTTGTGTATATAATGGCAATGTAATGGCAAAAAAGAGAGAAAGAAATCTGTTGTTGTTTTTTAAATATGTCAGAAAGACAGGAAAAGTTCTCACACCATGAGAATGAGAAGTTCAAACTGATATTGATCTACATGCTGAGTTTTCCCCTTCGTTGTAGGTCACATGATCCAAAGGAGATTGGTTGTTGCATTGGTTGTTGTGAGTCAATGATGAGCTCGTCTTGAAGGGAGGCTACTGATTTCTCCTCCACAAGTACAATCCTATCATCGCTTTATTCATTTCAAGATAGAAGATGAAGACTTTTTCTTTTCTGGTTTTCTGAGTGACTTTGCTGTCTGGCTGCCTTGCCTCAGGCTACATTGTGCTGAGCACAGATCCTGTCACATTCCGGGCTGTTGCTCATTTTCACACATTTGTCTTATTTTTTCTTTTTAAAGAAAATTCAAGCGGATTAATGTCTTGAGCTGGAAAAGAGTTTTGCAAAGACTTAATACCTGATGGTTTTCACAGCAAATAATAAAACCTGGAGTCTCGGATAAAGGGAAAGACATTTATTGGCTTTTATTTCTGGGGAGGTTTTTTTTAAATAACATAAAGGACGACTGAAATGAGAGACCTGTGTTTGGCACATATGAGCATGTTTTACATTATTATAAAGTATGTTATACTTTGAGGCTCATCACCTTTCTCAAGCACAAGCATAGAGTGTCAGTTACTGGGAATGTTTTTTTTTTTTTTTGGTTTCTTTCTGGATAGAAAATAGGACACTTTGATCTTGATAAAGTGCGTGTTAGAGTGTGTGTGAGTGTGTGCGCAGGTTTGCATGTGCATACTTGTCCCATCCGTTTTGCAAGTCTGTATCACTGTGGCTAGTAGTCATGACACTTTCAGTAATTATTATAGTATAATTTCACACCATGTTTCACACTCATTTGGGAGACTTTGCAGCTGCATGATCGTTCGGCCTGTTGATCGTTGAATCATATGTTCCTGGTACAGTTTGTCCTTCAACCATCAGAGAATTAGCAAGCAGACTAATAGCTTTATTCTGCTATGAGACTCTCTGATCTTGACCCCATACAATAGTTAATAAATGGTGCTGGTTGGTGCCAACAGGAAACGACTTCCCCGTCAGTCATTACTCGTCTCTTGTTTCAGTTCAACAGCCTCGTAAGAGCCGTGTTTGAATGAAAGTCATACACAGATATGTAAACCTCTACTGTGTACTTGTAACAAAACCCCTGCAAAAGCATCCAGAGTTCTAATTCCAGCGTAATCACATCATGCAGATCTTTTCTACTCTTGTTTCCTGGGTTGTACTGATTATTTTCTCATCCAACAACTTCTCAGCAAGGCAGCATTTGCGTTCCAGGTTCTGTATAAGTCCGAATGTAATGTGTTAAGTTGTTAGTGTGTGTTTAGTATTTATACAGTAGGCACACTACTCCAGCTGTTACAGAATAAGCTATTAGTTGCTGTAGATTTTTATGAAGTAAAACACAATCTTGAAGACCATAAACTTAATAAGATCTAACTTACTGAAAAGAAATCAGTGCTGGATTCGGCTTGTTAATTTCAGGGTTTTATTAAATATTGTCCCAACCATAAATGCTATAGCTCATAATGTGTGCATCATTTTAACCATGGAGTGAAGTAATTAAGTCGTATCCGACTTGTGTAGCAGGAGACTCAAAAAATGACACATTGCTACTTTAAGATGAGGTATGGAGCTGATCTGAGCTCAGGAAACAGCACTAAACTAACTACAGCAACACTAAAGGTACAAAAACTAAATTAAACTATATCCATACTGATTTCTGAAGTGTTTTCTCTTGCTCGTTTAGAAGAACCACTTCATGTCAAATAAAAATGCCTGGCACCTCAGTGTGACTTGTAAAGACTAATTGTAAAACAAAGGGATTCCCATCAGAGAGGGTTCCAGGTAGAAGTGTATATATAGAGAAGCTCCATAGTGAGTACTGTGTGTAATGTTAACCTTCATTTTAAGCAGACAGAACTGAGTATACATCTTATAGTCCAGCGTGAAGAGCTGCTCGAATCCAGCAAGACGTTAAGCCATTCCCGAATACTACCGAATAAATCAACAGAGGCACATGGAGTGTTCCTGTACTCTCTCTCTAACGGAAATGTTTATCTTTTCACATTGAACATCTTGAGACGCCATCATGGCTGTTGAGATGGAGAGGAGATTTGTGACGGCGACTAAGAGGTCATTGTTGTGAAGTGAATGGCTGTTTTTATTACACTGTTTAGATAGGCTGCTCCACAGGATAAGATGGCCATTATGCACAGCTAACACGACCCGCATGATCTAATGAATGTTATCTCACTGGGATAGCCCACTGTGTCAAAACCCGCTTCTTTTTTTTCCCTAGAAAATGATGACTTTCTCATCAGAGACGTGTGTGTCAGAGCGTTTTGCTGAGACGTGCCAGTGCAATTGTAGCCGTGTCGTGATGCTAACGCGATAATTGTTTGTCTTCCCTCAGTAACCACAGCGTTACCTCCGGGCTCAGGCCACGAAAGAAGATGCAATGAGACAGAGAAGGGATACTGCGTGAACAACGGCGAGTGCTACTTCATCCATGGTATAAACCAGCTCTCCTGCAAGTAAGTTGCTCTCCTTTCTACTTTCCCACTGTTAATTTATGATATGTTTGTGTATAGCTATGAGTGAACCACAGCATTCATTCTTCACATCACTCTGTATTTTGTTCACTTCAGACCTTCTCATCTTTGACTGTAAACGAATGCTATTTTTTGATGATCATTTTATCATTTGATGTTCTACACAAACATACACCTACACATGTTCCACTTTTTAGATAGACGCCTTTAATGTTGGAGTATCACATGATTAAGTGGTACTCATTAAATCCATTGCTTTATTTTGATTACACAACCTCTTCAGCACAAGCCAAATGGTATCCATCAAATATATCGTGTCCTGTTTTTCCTAAGCCACCTTTGTCATCCCTCCCTCCCTTTCTCTCCATTGCGGGTCTTCAGCAGTACTTCTGGATCCCCTCTTGCTCTCAGGCTTGCTTGAGAGCCAACAGGTTGACTCATTGGTGTAGATGTTGAGGAGTGGGATTATCTCTCTCTCTCTCTCGCTCTCTCTCGCTCTCGCTCTCACTCTCTCTCTCTGTGATGTGTATGGAAAAGCGAAGATGGGCCTCTCACACTACACGTTTAGTGTGTTGGAGGGAAATGTATCAGACCTTTCCAACATGCCATGTCACACTGGTTTAGAGCTGGTGCAAATATTTACAAGAGGCTGAGGCCTCTCAGAAGGTAAATAGGGTTGTTGCTTACATTTCATTTTCACTGATAAAAACATGCTTTCACACAGATGCTTTTTGGATATCTGAGGTTGACTTGTTATGGGCCGAAATAACATTTTGGCCCTTATTATTAAAACAGTCTACTTCTGACTAAGGGTATCGAGTAGCTGTACACAGGGTCTTGTTTGTGCAGGAGTGTACGGCTAAACATACATGTATATAAATGCTGTGAATTTATAGCATACACGGAGCTACAGAATAAATACAGTGATTGCAATACAGTGCTGAAGTACAGCAACAGTAATGGTACAAAAACTAAACTATAGTTTAGAAGCACTACTTAAACACAAGCCTACGTCAGTGTGACTTTCACTATATAACCAAGTGCTATTTAAGTAGTATCTGAATTGTTATAAATATTAAAATATTTACAGGAATAAAATTGCTTCTATGTGAATTCTTTGTTTAAAAAAACAGAGCTGTTTCACCATCCCAGGTTTAAAATATCTAGTGCATAGCTACGACATCTGCTTGCTTTGTCTGTGACATATGTATAAAATTAAAGTATTAAAATAAAATAAAAAAATGTGGCAGACATAGTGTGTTGACTTTTCCTTGTGAGGATGATGGAGAGCTCATTGAAGACCGAGCTGGGTTTCCTGAGTGTTCCTGCTACAGCCTTTGTGTGTGTGTGTGTGTGTGTGTGTGTGTGTGTGTGTGTGTGTGTGTGTGTGTGTGTGTGTGTGTGTGTGTGTGTGTGTGTGTGTGTGTGTGTATCTATATATCTGTGTATGTGTGTGCATGTGGCTGCTAGAATACTGCTCAGCAAGCAAGCATCGAGGACACGGCTGCAACAGCCATTCAATACGCTGTGTACAAATTGGAGGGAGCAATAACTCAATTGCTGCAGCTAATTCACTCACGGGGGAGTTACGGGTCCAGAAAAGTCAGATAATGCAGTCAAGGCCTGCAGGGAATTGTTGCCCAAAAGCCATCTTGTTCAATATAGGCCGGGTTTGTGTGGGTATTACTCACCGGCTGAACAAGTCCAGCAGACAGCCTGCCTCATATTTATGCCTTGGCTCTTTCACTTTGAAATATAAAGTACACACACACACACATCCGCAGAGGGAAGCAGGGGGTAACGGATGATCCTGGCCATAATTATTTGCCGGCTGTGAAGGTGCAGAGGTGTATTTCATGGTGTGGCATGTTGAGCCTGCCACACATGGACAGTGTTGTCACACTGGCGTGGAGATAAGGAGAGGACACAAGCCAGCAAGCAAGGAGATTTATGGTCCGGCACACAGAGATCTATTACACAACCTGTCTGATCTGAATGGAGCACTTTTTCTGTGTCTCCTGTAATAAATCGGTAGCAGGCACAACGTCTGTCAGTTACCAAGCAAACAGTCAATTGAATTGACCAGTATATCATGGGATATGTATTATTACAAAATCTGATCACAGTCGACATACGTAATGTTTTTTAAATGCTGTGACTGGAATACTGATGGTGTATATCTTCATGTTAAATGACTGAAAATTGTGTTGGAAGTAAAAGTCAGATTTGCATTTTTCTTCAGTATGAATAATGAAAGTAGAACGATGTTAGTGAATAATTAAATTTATTTATTTTGTGAATCGTTGTTTCCTTGTTTTATTTATATCATGTTGTGGTTGCTGCTGGATTTCCTTCGTGGTAAAGTTCTGTGAATCAGCATAAGTGGGCAGTATCAGCTGTTATCGCTGGTTTATGTAAGAGAGTCGAGTCAGCTTCAAACCACAGATCTCTGGCTTGTACAGTACATCTCTGCTTATTTGCGGTAATGTTAACTGTTCGAACACTACAGAAAAACATGATGCATGTTTGCTTGTTGGTGTTATCAATAGCAGGAGTTAGCTAGCTATAATGATAGATACTAGCTTGCAAATGTGATTAAAATAGCAGATCATAGAGACACAAACTGGTTAAACTCGTTTGGTAATTAAAAAGGTCCACGGTGAAAAACCCCATGACTGGAGGATTGCCTACTTTAGTCCTAAAACCAAAGTTAAGCATGTGTGCTAGATGAATGATTAAAGGATATGACTGAATTAGAGCAAGAAAGTCAGACACAGGACACAGATGTAGCAGTGCTCTTCGAGTTAGGACGGACTGCTCTTTGTTTCTGGGTCAGGACGCTGGTCCCAACTCACTCTCCACAGCATTAAAGTGACCCACAGTCGGCCAGCAAACTATGCCAGACCTTGTTTCCTCTTGTCTCTTTTAGCTCTTGGATGAAGCCCATACATTACCGAGAGACGTCTGATATATCTCATTTTTTCCACCGATGGATAGAGCGATGGAAATTTGGCTCTTTTTCCAGGGACACACATGCATACTGGATTAAGCTAGACGAATCATTGGTCAGAGGTTACGGATGAAGTGAGATGGAGAAGTAATGCTAGTATGTGATGAGAGAAAAAAGAAGGAATGACATTTGCTGTCATGTAGGATTTTGATGAAGTGGACAGGCATCTGTTTAAAGACCTGGATCCTGATAAGTTGCTGGGCAAGCAGACTGACCGGTATGGATTACATTGGCAGGATTAGTGTGTACCGTGAACATCTTGTTCTGATTTGGAGTAGAAGAACTCCTGAGCTGCTGCTGCAGCTGCTCCGTGAACCCAGGCCTTCACAAGCATGTACCTGTTACCTTGTGTGTGTGTGTGTGTGTGTGTGTGTGTGTGTGTGTGTGTGTGTGTGTGTGTGTGTGTGTGTGTGTGTGTGTGTGTGTGTGGTGGCTTGCAGTAGAAACCAGAGGTGATGTTCAGATCAGACCTAAGAGCCCTTCCTTTGCTCTTGTGAATTCCAGACAGTTAACAGCCCAAGCTCTTAGCATACCAGATTGTGACATGGCTCTAGAACAGCTGAAATTTCACAGCCTATAACTTGCCTTTTAAAGGCTTTGCACGTACATTACATGTGCCGGGTCTCACCTCACTACATAGAGCAGTTGATAAAAGCATCCTGGGAATTGAAGCTGCACGGTAAGTGAATCTGCAGAATCCTCCATGCAGAGCGAGTTGAGAGAAGAAGGCTCAGCAGATCAAGCCATGATTAAAGAAAACATAAAACACTTCCATTTTTCTTTGTCCTGCACATTGAGGATGTATTCATCAGTGCCGACTGAGTTTGCAAAATAAGCACTGTGAAAACATCAGCTAAACACGAGTAACGCTCATTATGCTCTGATGAGGGTTAATTTGTTTACAAAAACAACACCAATATGAATAATTGGCCAATCAAATGCATGAATGGAAATCATGACAGAATCACTGCTCTGTGGTTGACATGAGCACACATTGGCTCCCAGCTCATGCAAATAATTGTTGACACACTGCACATTTCCAAATTTTAAATTCTGTACATTACGATAAGGGCTTGAAATGGATAACTTTGCTCACTAGCGACTATTCGTGTGGTCAGTTGGTTTTGGAATTCAAGAGTGTGGTATATTATACATTGAATCTCAGGTTTTAACGTTTTTGTTCCAAGACATTTGACAGATAGAGAAAAAAATATGTGATCTTGTTAATTTGGACTATGGCATGCTTGTTGGTTGGTTGTTCTTGGCTGACAGGAGGGATCTTCCAATGTGTTCTTCTGCTGGTGTATGGCCTGAAGTGTTGTGCTTTCTGATATGCTTTTCTGCTTACCACGGTTGTAAAGATTGGCTGTTTCAGTTACCGTACTCTTCCTGTCAGCTCAAGCTACTCTGGCCATTCTCCTCTGACCTTTCTCACCAACCAGGTGTTTCTGCCCACACACTGTCTCCGTGAACAAATTTTACTTTATTCTGATGTTTGTTGCAGACAGTAACTGAAGGACTTATATCTGTGTATCTGCCTGAGTTTATGTGTTTCATTGCTGCCACTTGATTGGCTGACTAGCAGTTCATCTATTTTTATGAGCAGCAAGGATATATACCACCTCCAATATGAAGAGTAGTAGCAATATAGTACATAACTGGTGTTCATTTCAAGCCCTGATTACCATGTATAGTGAATCAAACATATTGATTCAGTGTGCGAGTTCAAGGAGATGAAGTCCAGAATGCATAATGTCTATGTGTTATTATGTCATCTTGTCCCCCTCTCCTCCCCCCAGATGTCCGAGTGGATACTTCGGGCCGCGGTGCTTGCAGCCGGAGCCCCTGCGGTTGCGCATGCCCAAACCTAGTGAAAGTATGTTGACTTGAGAAGCGCAGCTTCACACAAAGGACCGGTGTCCTGCTGTCACCACTTCTGTGTCCCTCCTGTCTTGTGTCCCAGAGGTGCTGACAGTGGAACGCTTTGGCCTTTGCGGTCCATGGTGCTGTTCTTGTTCTAATTTCATGTTTTCTCTGCTTCTCTTCTCTTTTTCTCTCCTTCTTTTTTTGCCCCTCTTTCTTTTGCATTTCTCCTCTCTTTATATTTTATTCCTTTCTGTCCCCTTCCTTCTTTCTGTGGTTTTGTTTCCTTCCATCAGGTGTCCAAATGACTTTAATGGCGATCGCTGTCAAACCTACGTTATGGCCAGTTTCTACCGTATGTCCATTTCTTCTTCTGTCTGTCTGTCTGTCTGTCTGTCTGTCTGTCAGTGCTGCATGCTGGAGCTGCTTTGTTGTGAGCTCCTTGTTATTCTCTAATGGTGGATGCTCTACAACTTGTTCTAACAGACGCAGGCATCAGTTATGTTCCATTCAGTGACCGAATGACCCTCCATGCATTACCTTTTACTGATGGATTTCATTTAAAACGAAAAATCATATCATTAGTTAACAGCATAAGATATACGCATGGTATTTAGTATGACTGCATGTGTTTCATTAAAAGAGAATCATATACATTTGTTCCAAGTCATAGATTACTAATCAGTGTTGCATATGCACATTAAAACAAATAACAAATACTAACTAACTATAAATACATGTATAATACATTCCATGCCAAATATATATATATATATATATATATATATATATATATATATATATATATATATATATATATATATATATATATATATACAGTGTCTGTATAATACATAAATATTTTGCTTCAGCTTTGACCTATGAAGAAAGGAGCTGAAAATCTAATTAAAATTCACAATAAGTGTCTTTAGATGAGTCACGTATGAAAGAAAGTGTTCTTATGTAATGTTATTTACCTTTCCAACACTATAACAATACAATAAACAAGTAATTCAGGTTAATTTCCAAAACGTTTCCTGAAAGTGGTACTGTATGAAAGCGCAGTAAGGTAGAGACTGATGTATGTGTTTATTTTGTTTTCACTTGTTTACAGTGGAGACTCCTTCCATAAAGGCTAAATAAATGTCTTCTCATAGAAAACATCACATCGACACTAAAATATTTAAAATATATTTATAAAGTCTCTGAATACAACCGTCCAATATGTCCTCTTATTAGACCTTCTGACCAATCAGATTTGAGAATTCAGCAATCCTGTGGTCTAAATAAGTCGAAATCTTCAATTGAAAACAGCTTTAACTAAAGTTTTTAATGAAGTGTTATACAGGAATGTATTGCATTAAATGTGTATTGATGAAATTTGTCACGTGAGTAACCTTAAGTGAGTCTTGAGTAAACCGGTAGATAGAGATTCCTTACTGAGCTGTAAAGAAGACTTTGTGACAGAATTAACAATAGCTCATTAACAGTGTACACTAGATTTGTTTTCGCAGACAGCCACCCACAGTGCAAATGTCATAATCCTCAAATTTGAATAAGAATACTTGTGAAATATGCATGACTGGAACCCAAGTATAATCATTTCCTACAGTTCAACCATCATCTTGTTCAGACTTGAATACTGGACCAAAATGGTCTGATAAAGTTAAGCAAATATGCCAGCATTGATACGTCCACATGCGATGCATTTTCGAATGCATCTGATTCGGCAGCCTGTTGGCATGCAGCCATCTTCAGTCGAAAGACTGATCTTTAAAGGACAGTCAGGTATTGTGGATTTTTTTTAAAATAACCAATGTGTCATATCATTCCACTGTATAAAGCATCTGTGTGGAATACACCACTGGAGTTCCTTTCATTCATATAATCTTCCCTCCAGGGAAAAATCTAGCAGAAACCCTTTCACCCATTTACCTCCCCCCAGCTCATAGACCATCCCCCTAATTACAGATACGGTAAATATCATCTATTTCCTGGGGTAACATGCTTTTACCCCAATACACAACACTATCCCTTCCTTACATGTCCATCAACTATGGAATTAGTTCCAGAAGAAGGCGGAGCACATGGCTTTGACAGTTTGTGGCTGTAGGCTATTGGCTTTTACACGAGGCTGCTGTTCACACAGAACCATGGCTTTGTGCTCTCATCAGCGTTGCTATGCTGGCACTGTTTACCTTTCAACATGACCCTGGTGTTAACACATATTTATTTGCAAGAGGACAGCAGATAAATCACGTCAGGATGGATGTAAACAAACCCACAAGGATGAGAAGCTTACGGAATGCTTGAAAAACAGATTTCCTCTCCAAATAAAAGAATAAAGGAGGTATAATTTATGGAATGACGTTCAAGGAGGCACTCGAAACGGCATACAGCGAATAGTATAATTTGACATGGGGCCTATTAACGTGTCATGTTATGTCTTGACGTGGGATTTATAACAGCAGAATGGTTACCTTTGTTCAGGTCACCTATCAAGTCTTTGCACGTTAGTTTTTGTTAGTTCATGCGCCATCAAAGCCAGGTCTTTCTTTTTTGTGCGCAGTTTGGGAGGTCTGGAGTGGAAGATCTTGGATCTATTGAAACAGTGAGAGGCATCTTCGATGTTATAGTGTTGGCATGCATCAAAAACATCTCCAGTACAGGCTTTCATTAGGGTTGTGAATCTCACTGGTGCTGATGATGCAGTTAGACTGATTGTACATCCCTGTATAACATGTAGAGATTTTTGAATTGGGAAAGGAGTTTGCTTGTTCCTCATGTCTTCATGAAAATCATGTCGATAAAAAAGATCATCTTGTATTTGCTGTCAGTGACCATGCAGAGGATTCTATTTGAAGATCATGAGCATTAGCATCCTCCTCTAGAACATCTGCATAACTGACATCATCCATTATTCCAGCTCGCCAAGTAGAAAAACCAAGACAGCAAAACTGCTCTTGGAAGATTAATTGGCCTAATCTAATGTACAGAAATATGTAGTTAGGATGGTATTGGTCCAGGCATTGGTCCAGTTGTTGTGTAATCTGTGTAAATTTACAGCAGCCTACGGTCATCCATCCTAAGACAGAAGACAGATTATCTCCTCCCCCAGACGCCCAGTGGGATGGGACATTTAGAAATGGATGCATGTTTTTCTGACACATCTATCATCGTCCAATCAATTTCCCAGATCCCAAAATAGGAGCATGTGACATCATTGTGGGACCATTTAAATGTGAACTCATTTTACATAACAATCTTGTCTAATACTTTGCAATACTTTACTTTAATTCAACATGCACATGCAATGAATTTGGATTATACTATGACCACAGAAAATGCTTGTTTGTGATTGGCTGACAGGTCTTCTACCATTGGGACACTGGTAATATTGGAAATGATATTCAGAGAATAATTTGGATTTCTTCTAGTATGTTGGAAATTAGAATTAGATTGGTTTAAGTTTAAGAAGAAGCTTAACAATATTAACCAGAAACCGATATCACCATTTTTTGGTTATAATATTTGTATACAAGTTAAACACTTTCAAATATGACTACATCAAATAAATCGTAACAGTGCAGATGCAACAAGTTTATAATCATAGTGCATGTGATGGAATTTGTAAACATAGCACAGACTTATCCAGAAGTCCATGTGGGATAACATTGCGCAACTCACATTCTTTGTTAAAAACTAGGCTGTATGGTATAAGGTGGCTGTATACAACTTTGTAATCTAGCCTGATCTTAGCAGAGCTTATTGCGCTCTTCCAGTTGTGATAAACATTTATAAATATCATAAATCATAGCTGTTTTGATCAAGCACAACATTCAACACTAAACAACAAACTGAAACCCAAATACTTCTTAGAAAGTGGTTATGTGGATAACTGTAACAGCATGTTCTTATTAATCAATGACAGTGTTGTAAATATTCAATGCAATTAACGATTAACCCTTAACGCCACCAAAATAATAATAATAATAATAATAATAATAATAATAATAATAATAATAATAATAATAATAATAATAATAACAACAAATCAGCCAAATTGTTCATGTATATAAATGTATGTATTATCTGTAATTGTGCACCAGAAGGTAAGATCCAATTTAATTCTCTGTCATTAATATGACATTAACCCTTAATCATACATAAAATAACTAATTAAATCTTATAGCTCCTCCTACAATAACATAATACACCTTATAAATAAAAATAATAATAAACTAACGAGACTTCATTTAGAAATTGTCTAATCCCACCAAATGGGTAATTTGGCAAACCCACGTATGCAACTGACTATAAGACTATGACAATTCCCTGTGTTTCCTACCTGTTAATCTAGAAGTGCCTTCTAGCCTATAGGGAAGTGTATGGCATGCCTGCATGCTCCAGCATGCTCTAACAGCTCGCTGTTGACATAATACTCTGGTGCTTACAAGCGAACTCGGCTACAACATTGTTCCTCTCTTACTGCCTGACTCACCCTTCTCACGCCACTCACGCAATGCACATGTGTTGGAAGTTCCGTCTCTTAAACTTTGTTCTGTTGTGTTTTTTCCCCTCTACCTGTCACCTTCCTGTCATGGCAGAGTCTCTTGGGATTGAGTTTATGGGTATGGACCGATTCTTTCTCCCCGATTCTTTTCTTAAATAGATCTGTGTAGATCCAGCTGTGTTCGCAGGACCCCCGCCTCTTTCTTTTTTCGATAGACTCGAAAGCAATTGAACATGTTGATTAACAGATCGATCTGTCTGTCAGCACTTGCTGTGTAGTAATATAACCCCTTTTTCCTGGTGTCAGCATGAGAATCAGTATCTGCAGCCCTCGTCCTGTTGGGGAAAGCCTGAAGGGGATTGTAGTGTCTCGTTTAAGAGGACTCAGGTGGGATTTTATGGCGCTCGAAACGAAACCCGAAGACAGCTTTGTTCATGCATGCATTAAGTGCTGGATCAACATCAGCAGTCTAAAGATATTTTCCAACATATCTATTTAATGATACTAATTTGACTGACTATTTACATAGGATAATATAGGTGATCATTTCTTGTACATTTCCTTGTACTGGGAAAAGAACAGAAAACTCTAAACCTTCAAACTCCTTTATAAGGTTCTGTTACTGAAATCAGTCCAAGTATATAAAGGTTTAAGATTTAATATGCTTATTATCACTGGGGTAGGTACTGAGTAATTGTCTTTTCCCTACAGCACATTGCCATTATCTGTATATTATTTAAAACCAAACCAGCTAAACATACGGGAAAACACTACGAAAAAAACTAGAGGTAGAAGAGAGTGATTCAACCTCACTTATATCACTCAGGTTCAAAAATGATTTGCATTTTTAATCCTATTAAAAGTTATCGGTTTCCCGATAACTTTTAATATAAAGTTATTCCCACAATATGCTATAAACAAACTAGAAACCTAATTTTTAAACCACAACAACCCCGACCTGGGCAAATATCTAGGCTCAACCAGATGTCTGAATAGTGAGCCCTGTATTCATCTTTTGTATTCATCTTTATATACCAAGTTACAGTATATTCCTAGTATCAGTATCTACGTTCTACATAAATGTGTTCATAGCAACGAACAAGAAGTTTCCGTTCTTTTCTCAGTGCAGGAAAACAAATAGAAATGACTGTCACTTTAAGGTAACCTTAGAAAGTTGGCTAAAAAAAATGTTATATTCCTTTCAATAAAAACATGTCATGAATATTAGCTGTTTTATAGAGCTAGTAACCTCAAGATTGTTTCTCCTCTATTTGGAGAAATGTGTGTCGGTTTTAAGTTGACCACCTGCGACCTTCTGATCATCCTGCTCTGAGGTTACTGTGACACAGAGATTTGCGTAAACCTCGACAGCCTGTTATTTACCTCTTAGTAAACAAGAGGATATCTTTAAGTGAATTTGTTTGTGTAGCAGTGCTAAGAGTGTAATTACGATCCTCCTGGCTAGTTCAGACCCGAGCTGTTTCACCTGCTAGTCATCCCTGCTCACGCACGTACATTCGTCAAAGCTTCCCCAATCCACCCGTGATTATACTATCAGACGTCAACCTTTTTTAAAAGACCGCCTTGTTTACCAAACACCAGATGAAATCCTGCCGGCTGAATTTTGCCTGCATCCTCTGCTGTTTTGATGTAGAACTGGATGCTGGGTCATGGCAGGGGACACAGGAGAAGGAGTGGTTGGGTAATGGAAAATTTTCCCAGCTCTCATAAAGATTGTTCATAAAAATGGACGAGTGCTGCAGATAATAGCCTGTTCTTCTTTCTTTGGGCATAATTGTCAGATTTCCGACAATATATGCGCTTTGTCCTTTTTCAGTATCTTTGGTTTTCTATCTTCAGTAACGTTCTCTGGCCTCTACAGTCATGTTTTCCTGTCTTTGTGCCTTTTTTCCTCTGCTCTCTGAGATTCATACTTCATCTTGTGCTTCGTTTGAAAATTGGACACCGTCTCTGTTTGTTTTGCTGTTTCTGGTTTTGTTTTTAGGCATTTAAATGTACTTTCTCTGTAGTAAATAGCATGCCAGACTCCATTTGTGCACTGGTTCTGTTGTTGTTTTGATGTTCTTTTATAGATTTTCCTGCTTTCTTTTACCAAAGCTGATTGTTTCTCTTGGAAATGACCTGTTCAATGATGTGTATAATCTCCTGTTTGAGTGAAAAAAGAGGGCATATACCTGGCTCTATCTATCACGGGGCCTTGTTTAGAAAAAAAATTATTACCCTCACAGGTTCTACCTGTTGTTTTCACTCGGCTGTCAAGGTTGCCAGATTGGATTAACTCCTTACAATGTTGAATGATGGATTAAAACTGTTATTTGACAAAATTACTATTACACTAATGCTATTTTCTATCTAATGTGGTAAGAATGGCTTAATAGAATTTAAAGCACATCACAGCTGTATCAGATCATTATTAATTATTAAAAGTTTTCCTTAGCTGAGAGAATCTTTTTCTGATGAAATCCATATGGCCATTGAAAGGCACACTTCCAAGGGAAACATAAAAGACTGGTTTCTTTCCTCTTGTTCCATTTGGTTTCTTTGTTGTTGTATTGTTATTTATTTGATCATTCCGCATGCTTTAAGGACAATTTGTTTCATTCCCCATGAATGAATTGCATTTGACTGTTTATTTGCTGCCATAGTAAAAAGCTGTAATTAACCTCACCACTGAGAGGCCCAACCTGCACCTCTGATTGCATATGGTCCATTATGTAAGCTCAGGTAGCACAGCTTGCGTTGCATAGTCATCTGTATTTAGGTAGATCTCCACTGGTCTTCCAGAATAAAGCAGGCTGTGCTATGAATTAATTTGAAATGCAATGCCCTCCAGTGGACAGAACCATCTATGGGCTCAACGAGGCAGCTTCGTCAGGGTCTGCAGGGATTCCCTTTTAGCGCATTGTGATCCATCCTCACATCCTCAGTAATGATGCACGTATGGCTCACCCAAGCATTTTCCAGTGCTGAGCTGGTCCATTAAAGAGAAGAGAGGAAGGCTCAGACATGTCCCATAGCTGTAATTAACTCTTATCCTCATGTGGATAATGAGAGTGCGGAGCTCAACTCCACTGCAGAACCTGACTCATACTCCATGCCCATTGTACCTACACACACTCGGTGCACACTAGGGCCTTGCTGTAGTAGTGGGAAAGCAGGAGACGTGCACGGGTAGGGCTGGGCAATATGATATTGATATTAAGATAAGACTTATGTTAATGTATAATAATATGAGAAATTCACTGAGGCGTTTTAAACCTGAACCATATTTTGCATCAACTCTAATTGGATCATTACTCCAATAAAAAGTTCCCGATTGGACATTAAAATTCTAATCTGTTTAATACTGTAAATTATTTTTCCTTCTTTTCTCTCAGTTGTGCTATTTGTCATTTTCAATTGCCCATATACCGGAGATCAATAATAACCAAGCTATAATAATCATTATCAGATTGCTATAGTTAACGTTTGATTAACAGTATTTTTATAGAGCCAGACGCTTTGAGTTTCTACCATTGAAGGTTTTTTCAAACTTATTTTGACATTTGTTTCTAATCTGGAAATACATTCTTCCCCTAGCCAGGTATTCTTATGAGGCCTACGTGGTTTAAACAGGGTGTGAGGATGAGTAGAGGAAAGGATAACCTCTAAAATGCTTCTTTAACTTTAGTTTTATTTAGTAATGTTTTACAAGAATCATGATAGGTATTATGCACTAAGTATCGTGGTGTGATATTCCTGCCATATTACCCAAGGCATGATTTACTAGAGCAGCAGTGAAAAATGTTTAGGCGGATGTGTGGAGGTTGATATGACGTACAGAAAATGAGACACTGACGCTCGTATGTTTGTGTATGTGGATGTGTCTGGCGTGGTACAGAGGCAGAGGAGCTCTATCAGAAGAGAGTCCTGACAATCACAGGCATCTGCGTGGCTCTGTTGGTGGTGGGCATTGTGTGTGTGGTGGCCTACTGCAAAACCAAGTAAGTATGCAGAAGAGCATATTACAGAACAATTACTCCATAAGCTTCATTTGGTTCTCCGTGCTGTAACTGCTGTATGTTCAGCACTCTGGAGTGTGTGATGTGGTGAATGTGACTCTGGGTCAGTGTTCCGAAAGAGTGACGCTGCCTCACTATAGCCTCCCCCCTAGGAAACAGAGGAAGAAGATGCACAATCACCTGAGGCAGAACATGTGTCTGGATCACCCCAATCGCAGCCTAGCCAACGGGCCCAACCACCCGGGCCCAGGCCCTGAGGAGATCCCGATGGTGGATGTAGGTCTTCCTAAAAACACACTCCATCATCACTTTAGATCTCTGTACAAGACCTAAGTGTCTGAATTGCATTGTCTGAAAGTTTGCATTTATTCCAGTATATCTCAAAGAATGTCCCAGCCACTGAGAGAGTGATGAGAAGTGGAGCCGAGACTTCGTTTGCTGGCAGCCATCATTCTTCCAGATCCCACAATTCCTCCACCCGAGCCCACTCCTCCACAAACAGGTACTGTACGGTCATCACACCCGTGTCCGTGGTTTTTTAAACATGATCAATATTTATCTTCACATTACTCTAAGATAACAAGCATTCTAACCAGTCACAGATTTGCACATTAACATCAAATCATGCCAGTAACATGAGCCAGAAAAAAATCTCTCTTCAAACCTCATGGATTATGTGTTGACAAATTTGTTTTGTCGTGTTCCAATCATATTGTAACAATCATGTTAAGTACAACATAATCCGATCAGTATGTCAAGACTGGCCACTCTGTTCACCATGAACTGAACTCATGTGCCAAATGAAGGTCTGTTTGAGCATTAGGTCTGTTTTACCCCTTCCCGGCATTCTTTTCTCTTTTCCCCTCTGAGGGTCTGACATGGAATTCTAGCCTGGAGTCTTCCTCACACTCATATTAGTTCAGTGTTTGCTGCTGTTGCATGACTGTCTCATGGTCTTTCCTAGGGCTGCACAATTATTCATACTTTAAAGGCGAACTTTCAAATCCCTGATATAATCACTTATTTTCTTATTTATTGTCTAATCAGCTAATGTGTTTTAGTCTGATACATTACAAATCCCAAACTTTTACATTTTCTGTTCATTTTCAATAATTAGGAGACTGATGTAGATATATAATTCTTCTTACAATATTGATCATTTTATAGCAACGACTATATCGTGTCTTATTAACTTTAAAAGAGCCCAAAAAAGAGAGTCTGGTGCAGGACCAGTGGTTTATAGCTGCTGTAGTGTAAGTTATAAGGAAAAGGTGTACAAGACAGTAGTGAGGCCAGCTATGGTGTATGGGTTAGAGACTGTAAAAGACATCTCAGGAAAAGACATGTGGTAGAGATGGAGGTAGGATTGTTGAGGATGTTGAGGTTCTCTTTAGGAGTGACGAGGATGGACAGGATTAGGAACGAGCACATCAGAGGGACTGCTCAGGTTGGCTATTTTGAGGACAAGGTCAGAGAGGCTAGATTGAGATGGTTTGGACATGTACAGTGGAGGGAGATGGTTATACTGGTAGAAGGATGTTGAAGATGGAGCTGCCAGGTAAGAGGTCAAGAGGAAGGCCAAACAGGAGATGTATGGATGTGTTAAATGAGGACGTGAATTTAATTGGTGCGAGAGAAGTAGATGCCGAGGATAGTGTTAAGTGGAAACAGATGATTCGCTCTGGCTACCGCTAAGGGGAAAAGCCAAAAGTAGAAGAAGAATCAGAAGAAGTGTTGTTATGGTGTAAGGGGAATAAAACACTTTAGTGCTGATGGGCTGCTACAGAAAACATTATTTGTGGCTGTTCAGTCACTTCAGGATAGATCACACCATCAAGTACCTAGAAACACATTTTTACACAAACCCTATAAAAGTTGGTACTATTATTATTATTATTATTATTATTATTATTATTATTATTATTATTATTATTATTATTATTATTATTTCAGCCATATTTCCTAAACTGTGGCATTTATGTTTGCATCTGCTGGCTAAAAAACATATTTTAAGTTCATCAATCTGCATCTTTCTTTCTGTCACTGTTCTACTGTATGTCAGACATGACGAGAAGACATGGAGCCTGGAGCGGACGGACAGTGTGCTGTCGGACTGTCCCTCAGGCGTGCTCTCGTCCTCCGTTGACACCAGTAAGTGCAGCAGTCCGGCGTGTATGGAGGCACGAGCGCGTCGTGCCGCCCACTGCGGCTTCACCGAGTCCCGCCGGCCACCAGTGCGCTATGGAGAATCCTTCGACTCGCTCGACTCACCACACAGTGACAGGTGACACTTAACCCTGTCATGCTCATTAATGCACTAAGATTCTAGCAGTTAAACAATACACTCCTCATGTACTGTAATTCACACAATACACAATACTATATAACAATATTTTAGTGTATGCTGAGAAGTAACTCTATAGGGTTAGGTGGTGCAGGTCAAGCTGAAACCAGTTGCACCATATACACATTAGGGAGCGAAACAAGCACACAGCCAGCTGTATTTACAGTTATCTCTTGCCTGCTATCCACCCCCGCCATCGAGCAACAGCCAAAACAGGAGGATTGACACCGTAAGGGGTTCATCAAGTCAACAAGAGCTGAACAACACATTATCTCATGGGTTTTTTCCAAACTCTTTAGTGAATCACTGACTTTACTCCATCTTTCCCTCTTTCCGAATTAGACGACGGAGATCACGTGGTAAGGCCATTCACGAAAAATACTGTAGCCTCTACTCTGTGTTTGTGAAAGAACCAACCCAGTGTCAAGCAAAGGTTGGATTCAGGGATGAGTTGACCAGAGGAGAAGGTTTAAGAAGAAGGAGAAGTCGTGTTGTTTGCTGTTGTTAGAGTGTAAAGCCACATTATAGAGGCACGGGGCTCGTTATTTATGGAAGCATTTACATTTGCTCTCAAGGCCATCAGCTGCTGGATTTTCACGATCATGCTGTAATTTTCCTCGAGTTAAAGCGAAGCCGGGAGGAGCTGTTTACTCCCCAACGTAACAAACATCACCAAATTTAAACACTGCAAAGGTCAGAGAGTGTGCCTGGTTTATAGTGTGCCACATGCACACACAACACACGAAAAGCCAGAGGCTCATCTGTTAATACTGTTTGGGTTTGGGTTGGGGGTACTTCTTCTATTTTCTCTTCATGTAAACATTTGACTCACACTGGATTAGATCAGTACTCTATTTAAGGGGGTCAAAGTTTGTATTTTGATTAGACAAAAGTGTCTATGAGCGTTTAGTTTCTCCTTCAAAGACAGGGCAAAACATGTCTACAGAGGAATGTACATTTTTCAGTGACACAGTTCATTTCAGTTCATAATCATAGGGATTGTCTTATTTTATTACGACTTAAAAGATGTAGTCAGGAATTTGGCATACATTAGAGGAACACATGGACATTAAGCCACATAAACAAAACCCACCTCCTTTGGTAAAATAGCTGAAATCAGGAGCAAGATTTCTAAATTAATAGTTTGTTAACAGGAGTCAGTGTTAAACCTACCATATATCTTTGCTCACTCCATCCTCTCTCTCTCTCTCTCTCTCTCTCTCTCTCTCTCTCTCTCTCTCTCTCTCTCTCTCTCTCTCTCTCTCTCTCTCTCCCCTCTTTCAGGTATGTGTCAGCCCTGACTACACCAGCGCGCTTGTCTCCAGTGGACTTCCATTACTCACTGCCTCCACAGGTGCCTACCTTCCAGATCACGTCTCCCAACGCCAGCCACGCCATGTCTCTGCCGCCAGCCGCCCGTGCCCCCTACCCACCTGAGGAGGACCAGCCGCTGCTTCGCTGCTACCAACTGCCTCTGCACGAGGCCCAGCGCCATGAGCCCTACCAGCAGCGGATACAACAGCAGCGGGCACGCTCCTACCTGCAGGACAGTGCAGGCAGCCTGCCCTCCAGTCCATACCGGCTGGCCCAGCACGACGATGAGTATGAGAGCACGCAGGAGTACCCACCCTCACTGGGGCAACCAAAGAGAAGCAGTGGACGCTGGCACAGGTCCAGACTGAATGGGCACGTGGCACCGCAGGGCTACCGGCCAACCCGGGACTTGGGCTCGCGCAGCTGCCTGTCGGACAGTGAGTCGGAGGAGGGCGAGGAGGGCGAGAGCACACCCTTCCTCAGCATGCAGAACATAAACACACCCGAGCCCTCAGCCATCTACAGGCCCGCACCGCCCACACACACACGGACTTCCCACACACAGAGCAGACACACGCAGCAGCAGCACACACGCTCCAAACCAGACAGAGCTGCCCACTAAAGACACAGTCCACCTACACACCCGCAAAATCTGTATACCTATAGACCTGCACCTATAAAAAATATTTTTTATTTTATATAACTAACAGATATTCTAAACAAATGAAATATTTATTTTCATTTTAGCAAAAAAAAGTTGTCTACTAGTTAACAGCAAAGACTTTTTTTTATAGGGAAAACTATTTATATGTACCTTTTGATTTACAGCATAAAAGAGACGTGCCAATTTTTTCACAACTTAAAGAAATAGAATAATATTGTGGTGCCTTTTGCTGTATGCCGATGCCAGAGGGCCAGTGGAGTTTTTGTAGCCTTTCTTATAAGGACGCCTCATTTTTTATACGCACTCTTTCGTTGTCTCTTTTTTGGCCTTTTCTTTTCCTTATCCTTGTGTTCTTTCGGGAGCAGACCCAACCATTTGAGCAGTGACATTTCCTCCCCCTTTCACATCATGCAATATAAACCACTCTTGCGGTGTATGTTTACAAGAATATAATTCACATGTTAAATGATTATGTTTCTTTCCTAACAGGAACTTAATGACAAATGCAACTGGGACAGGGGCTTATTTATTTTTTTCCAATGAAACAGAAGAAAAGCGTGTGATGTGCATTCAGATGTGTTGCACACCAGTGTTAAGTGTGTGAGCTGAAGGAGGGAGATGTCGAATTTTTCAGACTAGTTTCCATTTATCAGACTTCACACTATTGATTAAAGGGTCACAACTTGTTCCGATCTGAGAGGCAGAAACCTGTCCCTCTGTAGCAGATGCTGTGAAGGGTTCCAGCGATGGCTTTGTCAGCACTCTAGTCCTCTCTTTCCAAACAGTCCCGTTCACGCTCTCTCATTCTGTCCTTCCTGTCCTTCTAGCGTGGCTGATACTGAAACTTTTAACGAGTCCACTGATGAATTTTAGAAGTATGGGATTATTTTGTATTATGGGAAACATGAAAAATTGGATAATATCATTCACAAGGAATTTTTTTTTAAGAACGAAAGAGAGAGCGGTGAACAGCCACGTAGTGTCTCAGGACAACCCCCCACACCCACACCCACCCGTTCCACCTCACCCCACACCTTCCTCCCTCTATCACAGGACTGAAGTAAAAGGAAAACCCTCACAGGCTTATTATGAATGTATAAGCTCACTCTTCCATCCCCATTCATGCTGGGAATCTCATTGTAATACGCACACACACACACACACACACACACACACACACACACACACACACACACACACACACACACACACACACACACACACACACAAAAGACAAGACAAATAGCTGTGAAACTTCCTTTTATTGGGGCCATAAAAATATGCCAAAATATGCAAGCTTTATATTTTACCAGTTGTTTTCTGAAAGAACCATAGTGCATTGTGTGAAAACTGTGATGCTTGATTTGAGTTTGGTGTACTTGAGTTGAGCTCCCCTTAATTCTAATCAATCAGACCACCGAATCATGACACATGACTAACCATGACCATCTCAGAGTCCAGACGGGACCAAAGCGGATAGCTTTATTCCTGCATGAGTCTGTCATTCAGGACATTCATAAGGCTGATCTTACAGAAGGTCCTGAGCTCTTACTCATGTTAAAAATTGGCCAGGTTGTCTGTAGTAAATTTCAAAAATATCAATGTCAAATGTGAAGGAACAGAAGTATCAGTGGCATAGATCATTCAAGATATCCAGAAAAGGGAGAAATGGAATGATTAAAAAGCTATATAATATATTATATATATATATATATATTTAAAAACTAGATCCTGAAATGTTTCTCTTGCTCTGTTGTGGTGGCACAAACAATTAGAGACAAAATATATCATTTTTTTCTAGCACTATGATGATCAGAGTTTCTGTTTATTCCCTGACCTGCTCCTGTTTGTACGTTTGAGAAATGCAAAATCAGACAGTGCTTCTCTAGTTAGTTTTAAATGTGATATACCTCTCCTCCTCCTTTTCAGCTTCCTCCTCATCCTCCTTCTCCTCTTCCTCCAAAAAAAGCCCCATTAGACTCTGACAGTTATGTTCCTACAGTTTCTTCCTTTTGTGTTTTCCTCCTCGCTTGAGAAGTTTGAACACCTCTGCATGTCCTTGTGGTCAAGGTTAAATGGGTGCATGGTAAAAAGCAGCAGATGATTTTATTTCCCTCCAAGTCAGTGAAAGTGTATTCCATTTAATATCCAGCAATAAAAAAAAAGAGAATCTTCCCCCCTCCACCCATGTCAATTCTTGGAATATGCTAGAAAAAAAGAGAAATACATGCCAGGTTGTCTTAGATTGTAAAATAAAAAAAAATTAACCACGTCTTCACATTAAAAAAAAATAAATAAATCCTTCTTATCATTTCAACTTGTGGTGATATATGTGCAGCCCTGCTGTGTGTGATTTGTCCATGTGGTACATTCATGTCTGTTTATTTCAATGATTATAGAACGTCAGTATACTGGAAGACGGAGGGATTTTTTTTAACCAACCAACACCTCCAGTATGTTACTGTGGTCACATGTACAAATTAATTGATAACAAACCTTTTTTATTTCTTCCTTGAAAGATGGAATAGAAGACTCCAAAGATGTACACGTGAACGTTCCATATTAATCATTAGCACGTGAAAGCGATGTTCATTACATTTATTAACACTTTCACGATCGCAAGAGTGTGTGTGGGAGATCCAGACAGATTGCGGTGGAAACAGACGTGGGAGGTCAGAAAATGTGTACGAGGGAGAGTATGTAGCTCCAGCTGTGCACATCTGAGCTGTTGTGTCAAAGAGACAATTCTTCCTGTCTTTTGAGACATTTGCCAAATCATTCATCTGGCTCCTATCATTTGTAACATTTTCCCTTTTCTTTAGTGATTAACCTGATCAGCCCTCAGTTTTTATGCTTTTTCGTCGTCTTTGGGCGATCCTGACGAGTCTAAACATAAAACAGATGCCTAATGTTCTCAGCTGCCAAAGCCAGAGTTTAAACAAACTGGTCTAAGCTGGTGCTGTTATGAAGCATCCAGAGGAATAAGATGTACAAGAAGGTAAAAAAAAATTGAGCGAGGAATTATTGGCCTTGTTACGTAATTTTTCATCGATCTGGATGCAGTGAAAATGATATTTTCGCATGCAACAACATTCAACTATCAGCATTTTGAAGCAAGACACAGCGCTAATGCTCTGTAGACATCACATTGTTCTGGGTCAGCGAATGTTGACATTAAGTTCAGTTTTAATCAGCCAGAAATTCACAGTGTGTATTATACAATGAGTATCAGGGACATAAGATTTTTTTTATCCTTCTGTATGATAATAGTTTGTCACATAAATTCTGGACTACCTAAGAATCAGATGCTTTACGGATCTGTTTAATTTATCACTTTTATCAATACACAATTCCAGTGTGTAGAATTATCTAAATTTTCTAGTCCAGTCTTTTAAAATATAAATGAATACAAGAACCCTATGACACTAGACTTATGTGACACCTTGTATAATAAAACACTGGAATGGGCTTTAAATTACATTCCAAGCTAGCTGGCTAATTTCCAGAAAGGTTTTTATGTAGATATGTATGGTTACTTAGAAATATCCCAGTTTCTGCTTTGTAGTTAACATTAGCTAGAATAACTAGTTAGTGGGCTAACTAGAGGAGACAAAAAGGAGACAAAAACAAGAGAATTTTAATTGATATTTTGCTTAATAATGCATCTCAGGAGTCCAGAAATGTCAAGGATTATTTCTTTCATGTGATCTCAAAAACTATACATCAGACACCACCTTAACAGAAAGGAGCCGTTGCAGTGGTAGAGTTATAGCCTTAAAGATTTGTGGTTGCAAGTTTGATCCTGAGACTGGGAGAGTGTGTGGTTATGTTCAACTATATTTTTCCTACATTATCCCTTCCAGGATCAATAAAGTACATCTCTCTATTTCTTTATCTATCGATTGACCTAGGCTTATGTTTGTTAATGCTTGACCATTTCCAAATCAGTGTTCATCACCTCAGAAGGTGTCTTATGTGCAGCTATACCTTGGCTGATAGTCAGAGGGACCAGGACATCTCCATGGGTGGAGGAATGGATCAAAAGATAGATGAACAGACAGACAGACAGACAGACAGACAGACAGACAGACAGACAGATAGATAGATAGATAGATAGATAGATAGATAGATAGATAGATAGATAGATAGATAGATAGATAGATAGATAGATAGATAGATAGATAGATAGACAGACAGACAGACAAACAATAAGTCAGAATCAAACCCAAAACTTGGGTTTAAGGCCATGATCCTCTGTAAGGCCGTAACTGTAGCTCTGCACCAGCTACCTGCTGTAAAGGTATAGTATGATGTATAGTATTCCCAATGATGCATTTTGACATATGAGAAAAACAAGATTTCTTTATTGTAATATCATAAGAAAAATAAGTAGTTGTTTACCTTTTGGTGATTAGTTCTGTTAAGGTCTAGCAAGAAATGTGTTCATACACAGAATAGAGCTATATCTAATTCTAGTTAATGTTAGATTAAAAAAAAACTAACACATGAAATAGTAATATGCAAACATTTTCAAGAAAAATGGATTTTTTTACCAGTCGTCCTAAATTTTCTAAAGATTTTATTGCACCGGTAACTAAAACAATTGTGAATTTAAAAGGTCATTCTGCACCGAAGAAGTAAAAAAGATGATCAAGTTTATAATTGGCTTATTAAATGTAACTTAAGCCATGCCGCTGTTGTCAGGACATGTAGTCTAGACATGCTGATAACAGTGTGTGTCTGGACTTAGTTTGTTAGAGTATTTTTAACCTAATGGTCTGTAAACATCCGCAGCATGGTGGTTGCAGCCTCCAGGGTCACTGTTTCAAGTGGGTTTCATTCCACTTCCCAAAAAGATGCTGGTAGATTAGTGATTGTAACTTTAACCTAGGCGTGTGTGCACGGTCCCCTATGATGGACTGGTGTCCCAACCTGCCTCACATTCAGTGTTCTTGCTATTCTCTGTGACCTCAACAAGGATAAAACAGTTACAGGATATGAATGAATCCTTTGTAGGCTTGACATATGTCCAGGAGAGACAATGAAGACATCAAGGCTCCAGTTCTGAAATTAAAAGAAATAATTATCCTGATGGAAAACTTGGCATTAAGCACCAAGTACAATTTTGTGAGCTTTAATGGTGTAAGCTGCCTTTCAATCTGAGTTAACTTGACACTGCTCTTAGATTAATGAATAGCTGTGTGAACAACTGATTTTATAAGAACGGTTTCAACTAGATGGATGGAGTATGGCAGCTTTCCACAAACCGAGGTATTACTGCCAGCTTTCTTGGGACTCTAGTGTGAAATATCAGCTATGTATCAGCTAAGCAACAACAGAATCAATCTGGCACCGAGTGTTCCCAATGTGCCTTCAGTGTTCTGAACTGTGTTACAACTTGCAAATCACTACATCAATTACAGTCTGGGTAACATCAGATTGAATGTGAAAAACAAGCCATCAGAGCTTTTGACTTGTTTTATTATTTCTGACTATAAAGGTGACTGGTGCCAAAAAACTTCAAATTTAATATTTGAAGTTAATAATTTTTGAGCTGTTTAGGTAATGAGTCATTGGTGTGGTAGTATCAGTGTTGATGCCTTTATCCATCTGTTCCATGCCCAGTACAAGTGGAGTTCCATGACCACAGATTGCAGATTTCCTGCTCCAGAGATTCCATGGGAACTGTGCAGCAAAGATCTGCAACATGTCACTTTATGGAATATAGTTTATTTGCAATACTACGCCAACTGTCAAAAAGACAGAGACCATGGGTGTTGTGCTGAAATCTGGTTTATCTCTGTCAGCTGGTCCAAAGGAAAAAGTTTAGATTGGGTACAGAACAAAGCAGTTTGGTGTGAAGTAGACAGGCTGAGAGTCAGTGTTAGATGTTAGTATGTCTTTGTAGAGAGAAGGTGCAATGTATCAATCAACAACTGTGAGGTTACACTATCATCAGACATAGACAGAGACGTATCAGTGTGCAGTCTATGTGAAAGCCAAGATCGCTGCCAAGTGGAAAGCTCTTGTTAGGTGGAAACCTTCTCTTGCCAGTCCTGCCTACTACATTTGAGACTATATATTCAGGTACAGTATTACAGCCTTTCAGAAGATATATTTTCTAGGCAGGGGGCTCGGCTCACATGCTGGGAGCTCCGTTATATAGCGTTTGGGGGTTTGGGGTAAGAATACCACCCCCAAGCTAATGACCAGGTGGAGAACACCAATCAGGAAATAAACCATTTACTATGCATCCCATTTCCTCTTCATAACACTCAGACACTATACTACTGATCACCTTGCAATGTTTGCCTCGATGCATCACTTTGGTTCAATCAAACCAGGCATTGGAAATCTGGACACAGAGTAGTGTTTGCTTCAAGCCTTAGTATGGCTTACTGTTTTGGATTTACCCTTGTCTGTTGGTAATTTCCACACCAAACCTCTAGCTCTTTGTCTCATACCTGACAGAAATGACATTGTATATACCCTTCATA
Source organism: Tachysurus fulvidraco (assembly GCF_022655615.1). Classification (NCBI taxonomy): domain Eukaryota; kingdom Metazoa; phylum Chordata; class Actinopteri; order Siluriformes; family Bagridae; genus Tachysurus; species Tachysurus fulvidraco. The sequence goes on along the minus strand of NC_062538.1, from coordinate 5,821,567 downwards.
CTGAAATTCCTATGAACTCCCAGCCATTATCACAGCTACAGCAGGCAGCCAGGTGAGTCAATATTTCCATGAGTTAGATCAAAGATGAATTATACCTTTTATAATTATTACCATCTGCCCACCTATAAAAGCTGAACGAAAAACAATGTTAGTATAGACGGAAATGTAAATTTAGGAGGAAGAAAATTGTGATTGGGGAAAATGCTAGGACTTGAGGCCACAAGAAATTTTGCATAACATGACCATGCATGTAGTACTGACGTGCCAAATAAAGAATCACAGATCTCAGGAATTCAGGAGGCAGAACGATCATTCGAAAAACATCACAAAATAACTGGATTTTGCAACAAGCCAAATCAGTTTCACATCTTGTAACTTTAACAAACACCTTGACGCTTGAAAATCTATTACATATTTGGTGCAGAAATGCGTTCTGGGAAATTGGCTTTGTAAAGCATGTCTGTATGTTCCATAGACCCCACAAGGCTTTGAGCCAGGTGTCACCCTGAGCAAATCTCTGCTCCCACAGTTGGACACATTAAGGCTTTTGAAAACACTCCTGTCCCACCTGGCACTAGGAAGCCCACTAATTACATGCACAACACTATCCTCCTGTACAAACACACTCATCTTAAGTCTCCTTGATTGAAAGGCAGGCCTGCTCTATGGCAGTCACAAATACCTTGATATATGACCAGTAAACTAAATAAAGTAAACCCAAGCTTTTTAACGATCCAACCAATGAAAAAATATATAGAATTGCTGCATAATCATTCTGTCCAGATGTTATATGATAACACAGTGCAATGATAGTAGACATCAAAGACATGCCCAAGAACATTCTACTCATGCATGGTGTGTGTATCTACCTCACTGTCCTCCACATCCAACTCTGGACATACCTGCACAGTCTTGCATACATAGATAGTGTACTTCAGAAATATATCCCTGAGTTATTTATGTCCGCGCCACGGCAGGAATGTGTCGGCAGCTCTGTGCAAGTGCAGCATACAGGGTGTGTGAAATGCAGCAAGCAGATCCAACAGCCATATGCGTCCCAGATGAGCCTGCGTGTCCATCAATCACACTATAACCGGGGGTCATCATCATAACGTGGGTCACTCCTGCAGGCCAAACCCTATCTATTATGTCTTGTTAGCATGTGAAATACCTCTATGTAGAATAAATAATGGTATACTGCACAGGAGGGAATGATATTGCATTTCAGAAAGGCTAACAATGGTGACAGTGAAGAACCACTCCCAACCACTGCTAGAGAAAAAAAAATTGAAATATGCCGAATTCCCCCTAAAGATCCCTTGTTTGCCCCGAAGCTGTATCAGTATGCTGCATCAACCTGTATGACACATTTGGCATGTTCAATACCAACAAGACTAAATCGGAACATTGATGTCATTTTACAAACACAGCTGACAGGAAAAACAAGTATGATCACATAATCATTACAGTCAAGCTATTTCTTTCTAATCAACATGCATAATAATATTTATGAGGGTCAGTGGAAAAGTAATAACAGAGTCAGGCATTGGTCCATGTGGGCCTTTTTGTATAACCATGATTGAAATGGTATTGATTTTGGAACATTATGCAGCACTATAGCATTACATGCATCTGTTGAAGTGGTTCTCAGAGAGTAATGCTAAATGAGCAGCAGGCATCGATGAAAGGAGTTAGAGTTAGAAAACAATCCTTTCAGAAATCTTTGGTCTAACCAGGATGCCTAGAATGTGCATTTTGAGCAGTGATCTTTATTTGAAAAAAAAAAAACGCCCATCTATTAACCAGTCTTAAGCTTCTACCAGAGGCAACCAGAATTTGTAATTCATTCATCATTCATTCATTTTCTACCGCTTATGCGAACTACCTCGGGTCACGGGGAGCCTGTGCCTATCTCAGGCGTCATCGGGCATCGAGGCAGGATACACCCTGGACGGAGTGCCAACCCATCGCAGGGCACACACACACACTCATTCACTCACACACTACGGACAATTTTCCAGAGATGCCAATCAACCTACCATGCATGTCTTTGGACCGGGGGAGGAAACCGGAGTACCCGGAGGAAACCCCTGAGGCACGGGGAGAACATGCAAACTCCATACACACAAGACGGAGGTGGGAATCGAACCCCCAACCCTGGATGTGTGAGGCAAATGTGCTAACCACTAAGCCACCGTGACCCCCAGAATTTGTAATATAATATCTTAAATATCAGTAAGCATTAAACCTGGGAACCTATAGAAGGCAATAAAAAAACCATAACTGCTTTATCCTTACTAATGTCTATTCTCTGAAATTGAACCAACTGAATTCACCTGAGAATATTTCAGACAGTTCTGAACTTTAGACCTAGAATTCCTTCAGCACTGCATGGGAGTAGGAAACACTAATCACTAATCCCTTGTGTCTTGAGACAGCTTTACTTGAATTATGCAGGTCTACAACAATTTGTTTCTTCTGTATTCTTTCTATCTGTGTTTTTTCTTTCTCCATGCTAATTGTTGGCCAAGGTGTTTTACATATAACTTTATCTGACATATTGCACAAAGAGTCAAAGACAACAACAACTTTCGGAAGACAGCCATTTAAATATAGAAAGCTTTTCTGAAGGCTGTAAAACATTTTTCTAAATACGTTCTCTGACCTCTTTATTATGAACACAGTACCCCTGCTCATATTCATGCTTATCAAATGAGATTTATTTTTGTCAGCTATGTACCTGTGATTTCACTCCCAGTTCTCAAGTGTGCATGAAGTAAAGACCTATATTTTGTCACAACTAGCTAAATGCTAACTAGTGCTAATCCTAACTAAAACAAATGCAGACCAAATTACAAAACAGGACCCCCAATCTTCCAATTGTGGACATGGCTTCATCCCTGGAGTCTCCAACATAACAAGAACTAATGTTAAAATGCTTGGAATGGCCCAACCACAAGCACATGGTAGGAGCCAGCCTGTAGCATTGGTTTATTTATACAGTTCATGTTTGCAGGTGCTAATGGAACACAGGTGTCAGGACATTAGGAGAAAAGTGTTAGCTGGAAACAGATTTGTGCAAGAAAATGTGTTTGCATTAGCTAGACTTTTGTTACTAGAACTGTATGTAATTGTCTGTGATTTTGGTTTTCTCCAGTCATTTGTTCATGAAGTGTGCCAAGAATTTTGGGTTGGCTTGTATAAGATTACATTCTCATATAATGAAAAGTGTGTGGGTTTTCGTGCCAGCAGCACGTCAAAATGAACAATATGACAAAATGACTTCTAAAGAATTTTAACTACAACTAAACCACATAATGATGCTTTGACTTTATTTTATTAACTCTTAAGCAAACTTTTAACTGTGAATAAAGCAAGAACCTGGGAGAGAGGTATATACTGATGGCATTTGGGGCATGAGAGAGGTAAATAAGAGCATCTACTTGACCTACATTTACCCCCGTAATACCTCAAGAATGATTTGCACATGTTCAAGCGAGGTTCCTCATGCTGCGTTCCTCAGAGGAAAGTATAAATTTCACTATATTTGATCTGTTCTACATAAATAAATCCACAGATCCTGATCCCAGTGTCATAACTTTAATTCTGTATGCGTATTTAATTTTTTTTAACCTATCACCTCAGCCCTCGGTTATGCTTTACACTTGGTATGATTTAGTTATTCTATCCTAAATCATATTACTCAGAAACTACTATGCTATGATTGAGTTAAAAGTTCACTATATGGCCAAAGGTTTGGCTCATGCATGCTTATAAAACATCCTATTCTAGATTTAGTTCCCCTTTTGCTGCTATAATAACCTCCTCTCCACCGGGAAGGCTTTCCACCAGATTTTGGAGCATAGCTGTGGGGATTTGTGGTCTAGGGTGAAGTCGGTGTTCCAGTTCATCTAAAAGGTGTTCAGTGAGGTTGAGGTCAGGACTCTGTGCATAACACTTGAGATCTTTCACTCTAAATTTGGCGAAACATGTCTTTATGAACAGGGGTACAGTCATGCTTGAACAGGTTTGGGCCTCTTAGTTCCAGAGAAGGGAAAATGTAATGCTACAGTGTACAAAATTATATACATCCATCTTTGTGGTACCTGCTGGAGGACAACTCATATGCGGGTGTGATGATCAGGTGTCCACATACTTTTGGCATTATATACATGGGTTGTAGATCGGGGTTCATGCCCTAACACCGCTAAGCTGCCACTGTTGGGCCCTTGAGCAAGGCCCTTAACCCTCTCAGCTCCAGCTGAGTATCATAGCTGTATAATCCTGCGCTTTGACACCAGCTTAAAAAGTTAGGATATACAAAGAAAGAATTTCACTGTGTTGTAATATATATGTGACAAAATAAATGCTTCTTCTATCTATCTACTAGTATGTAAATCTTTTCTTGACAATGTGTCCTGAGTTGAGTAATTAATTCTAATTTTATTTTTAAGTAGTCTTCAGACTTGGACATGTTTAGTGTGTGTGGCTGATGAAAAACATGACCATCTTATTTGTTCTCGAAATAAGTTGCAGGTGTATAAAAAAAATGCAGGAATATGACTTATACTGTATGCCTAAAGTACAAAGCTGTAAACAGTCATATGACCAGCATTTGCAACTGAACGTTGACCCTGAGATAAAACAAATGGATAAGCCAACATTACTCATGGTCATGTGAGTGCGGCTCGGTCATTCCATGTCAGACTTTATCTGGTGCCATCTGTCATTCCTTACACGCACTTTCCAGTAAGATGCACCTAGAGGGGCATAGAGATATGAGACAACAACAAACAAACAAAAAGCTATAAAAAGATGTGGCATGCTTCGACATGAAGTAAATAATAACATTTTATTTTGATAGAATGATTCAGAAATGTTGAGTTCATTTAGTATCTTTTTATATCCAATGAGCTTTTTGTATTCACCAGTCATCCTCATTCATACAGGCTAAAGAGGTTAGAAGAAACACGATGCTATGATAGTGTTATGCTAGCACTTTTATTTTTAGCACCCATCAAAAGAATAACCTCCATCTTCTACTTAAAAGCTACACAACTCATTTCCTGTATCATCATATTTATAAAGACATAAGGTGATATTTTTAGCATCTAGGAGTCTAAAATGACTAATAAGTCTGATCTTTATCACCTATCTGCTGCTACACTTTGTATTAGTCAGAGCAGATTTTACTGATAGCTTTTCGCTGTTAGCATTCAGCAGGTTTGTATTGGGAGAGATGTTATAGTGCTAGCTTACCTTTCAGAGATAGGTATAGAAATAACATATTGTTACAAAAGTAGAAAGGTGTAAACTATTACACTTCATTAGTTAAAAAAAATCACAATTCACATAAAAATATAAAAAATTTGTTACTGACGTGTATGCTAGTCGTAAAAAAAAAAAAAAAAAGAAAAGAAAGAGAAAAAAACAATGTGTGATATAAGCAAATTTTTAATGTTTTGTATTGGGAATTTTTTTAACTTGTGCCTTTCTTACCATTTGTATGCCTTTTTACTTTAGATGAGAACAATGTAAAGAGGTACGTCAAATTAGAGAAAAGTCATGTGGACTTCATAACTTTGTCAAAAATGGATTTATTCTCCACATGTTATTTCTTATACAATTCATTTATAACACAGGTCAGTTTTTCACATACAGGGCATCTGATTTTTTCTTTCTGATGTGATTTTTTTTTCATATAATATTACATATTACTCACATAATAACGTGAAAAACATACAAAATGTAGAGTATTTATTTGAGGAAACGCTCTCTTATTTTGTATTTCTAGCACCTCTGCACAAAGCAGAATATGAGTCAATAAGTTAATAATCAACTATAGGCTGAATCTGCAGCTGTAATCCAGGCTAGGTGAGAAGGAAAATGTGGAGGTGACTGGAACTGGAGCTGAGCAGATCAGTATAAAACCCTTGTCATTATGCAATTATGTTATTTTGTGTTCAGTCTTGGAACCATGCAGACTGCTTTAGTGCTTACAATCATCCTGAACTTGCTGCTCGGTGCCTTCGCTCAGAAACCACACCACTGCAGTAAGTTTAGGAAAATGACACTTTCGTCTTGCTTTTAAATTGAATGAGTGCTGAAAAAAATCATGTAATGTAACTGTGTGATACTCAGCTAATATGTCTAAAATATCATGCTTTTATTACACAAAATCCAGCGTTTTTATAAAAGAAAAATCTGTATATTTGAAACGTATTAATTGTCTAAATGCAGCTGTTGGGGTACTTGAGACCTCCTAGTCTACTGAAATTTGTAAAGGTCAAACTCCATGCTTAGAAAAATGGGCGAGAATCTAACATGACTTGAATGGCAACAACAGCTTACCTTCAGCACATCAGACAGGTCCATCTTGGATCCAAATCCATCATCCTTGAGTCACTGTGAGCCTTCAGCTCAATCATTTTCTTAACTGCATGTAATTGGCTGTAAAAAGCTATAGAAGATTCATGTTTAAAAAGAAAAAAGAACAGGCAGGTTTTTGTCAGTCATTTCTCAATTAGCATAGGTTGAATAGGGGAATTTCTTAATATGCCTTAAAGGAAGTATTCAAGCTTTAAAAACAAAACTCTGTGCAATACACATGTTGCATGCGAGTATTAGAACCTGTAACTCTGGTGAGAAACAAATAAAAGAGAATAATAAAAGACGTCTAAGGGCAGTTGTCAGGGCAGTTACGTGACATAACTGTTTATAGTAATTACACATACTTTAAAAGCTAAAAGGTCACCAGTGCCATTACTTTTTTTTTTAATCTATATTATTTCATTGTTTTAGCTAATTTCCTCTGAAAGAGGGATGTCTTAAATGTTATTCCGCCATTTTGCTGTTTCTCTTTCCTTCATGCAGAGTCACCGCCATACCTCCAGGGAAAGTTAGCTGTAGTAAGTGGCTCTGATTTGTATGAATAGCTGTATGAGAGGCATTACATGGTAATTCTCTGTGTCGTTTCTGAGTGAGAAGTTCCATCCTGACCGTCATGTCTCACACAGGACTTTCCTGAGGGGAAGACGATGGTGTATGAGAAGTTCTCCTACGACGCTGTGGAACAGAGGATTCGTGTTGTTGCAGCTGGGAAGGAAGGCGAGCATGACGTGTTCATGGATCGACTTCTGCTTTTCAGAGAAGTAAAAAGAATGGGTCAGAAATATATTAACTCCAAGAGTAAATGTAGACTCTAATTAATCTTAATCTAAATAAGGGATGTTATATTTTGCTGATCCCTGACAAACATGTCTGCTCTAACAAACAAAGTTGGACCAAAACTACTCCATATCTTACTACATCAAAAGTCTAGTATTTTAATCCCCATATCTTGAGGAATCTCTTGAGGATTAAAAACACAAATAATAAAATTAGACTACTGAAATTTATTAAGAAATTTATAAAAAAAAAAAATCATTATTATTATTAAACATTCCATTTTTACAAATGTCTGGATGAATGACCAAGAAGAAGAAGAAGAAGAAGTTTTATTTATATAGCGCCTTTCCATAGCTCAAGGTCGCTTTACATTTCACAAATACAGTACATTCAGACACTTACATATACACAACACATAATACATATAATTGCATTATCTGAAATGCTTGTTAAATAGATATGTTTTTAACTGGGACTTAAATGCACCCACAGATGTGATGTTTCATAGACCACTACAGTTTCCCTTCAATTTAAAGCATTAGTGATTAGTTTCTCATCATAGATAAGACTATTTGAAGTGATTGTTTTTACTTTACTTGACTGTTGTCTAAAATAGCTAGATTTAGCTGAACCCTGACAAACACACCTGCTGAATCTAACAAACTCTCAGCTGTCTATTACAAAATACTCTAAACATGCACTAGGTATTAGCCAATAGCATAAATTAAGTGTGACACACTTGTGAAATGTGTTGCCAGATATGTCATTATTAATGTCCTGCTTCACCAAAATGCTGCTGCTGGAGATTGTTTGAGATTTACATTTTTTAAGCTGTAACTCCAAAGCTCATACGCTCATGTTGTACTCATTTCAGAAAGTTTACTATGACATCATTTACCACAACAAAACCTGTGTTAAGAATTATCTCGATGCAGCATTCGTTCCCATTGCAATTCCATCTGATGCCAAGCACAGGGCACAGGTTGTCCTGGGAAGCCTGTCTGCTCCTGCAGAGGGCCTGCTGGTCAACAACTGGGTGGGATCAGATACTGAGATAAAAGGTAAACTAGAAATCCTTAAACCGAATATAACAATCATTCACAGCTCAGTGAAAAAAACTGGATTCATTTTCCATACCTCTTTTCCAGCAAACTACTCCCTGACCTTTACAGAGTTCGGCTGCATCCCTGTCGTCACCGTGTATCACATCGATGGCATGGGTCACGTTCTGTCAAGGTTTGTATTTTAATACAGTCAAATGAATACAATTTACAAAACAATAGCACTTGGTGTACATATACTGTAAGTACTGTACACACAGAGATTCACAGATGCCACCTGGTTTATTGCTAGAACAAAGAGCCAAGCAGTAAAACCTGAACACTGAGCACAACATGCAGCCTGTACAAACACACAAACAAAACGGGTTTCCGTTCCTAAGCTGAGAGCTTAATGTGAATGACGCACAAACACCGCAAAGGTTTAAGGCAAATGAATTTATTTGTTTGTATTGAATAAATTGTTTGCAGGAGCGTTTAAGAACATCAGATTGTGTCATATGTGTTTGTGAAGATTTCCTAATGTAAACCTCGACTCATCAGCTTAAAGTCATGTAACTGTTAATATGCAAATACAGACAGACATGAGACTTAAGGTTAAGGTTACAGACAGACAGATAGACAGACAGACATAATGTTAAGGTTACAGACAGACAAACATACAGTAAGACTAACCATTCTATGTGGACAAAAGTAACGGCACTCTGTAGAAGAACTTTTTTGACCCTATTCTATTTGATTATATACTTTTATTTTTTCGTGTCACTGCCTGTCGTAACATGTCACCAATAAAATTAGAATTGAGCCGATGTGCTGTAACAGCTGACTTACATTGCTAGAAGATTTAGCCAACAACATTTCTAGGAGCCATTCTTTCATCATGTTCATATCAGTTTGTCATGTTCGGCTCTCTGAGCTTTCTCGTTTAAGGTGTTTCGTGGATGTCACTAAATAGAAATCAACCCTGTCGTTCATTTAAAGGTGATCGGAATTTCAACACACAGAATAAAACCACATAAGTATGACGAGTATCAGAGTTATGTATGCTTTTGTAAATATGGGAGACGTTTTCTGATCAATCACTTAATCAATCAATAATTGTAACATATTAAAGTAATGAATAGATTCTAGATTCTAAAGTCTTAAATACAAAATGCAGTAACTGTCATTTCAGACAATCAGTACAATTGTTTTTGGTGTAAACCTAATGTTTGATCATTTTCCCTCTCAGCACTTTCGCCAAATGTTTGGTGCTAAAATTGTACCAGAATGCTGTACATTTTACAGGAGATAATATAATTCTGGTAAAGCTCCATGTGTATTTATGAAACTTTGGGCCTCAGTGCAAAATACAGACACAAACATGTCTTTGCTGACTGCATATTTGGGGTTATAGGTAAAAGGTGTAAATGGGCCATTACATCAAGCTCCAGCATGTTAACAGGAAATAATTCTTTATTTACTATAAACCTTTTGAGATGTTCTGTTCTCACACTACAGTAAATGCATGCTTCTCTCTGTGTTTCCACAAGAACATCACCCATTGGCTTTTCTGCATTAGTTCTGGTTGTGCTAATGAAAAACGTGATGATTGCTTGAATGAATTAAGGCAAGGGCATCAGCCAACTGCCCCGAGGAGGAGGTGTGGGGATACGCCAGTTTAACACCGGACCAACTAATTCAAACAAGCTGTGAGGGTCAGGGTTAGAAAGTTTACTGAATAGATTACAATATATTACAAACGAATATATATGAGAAGCGATAAATTGTTAAAGTTTCTTACTATTACTAATTATAAACCTATTTAGATCATTATTTAAAAAAAAGTTTAATATGGGGCTGAGAATTCTCTTTTGGAAAACTGCAGACTAGGCCGCATTGTTTGTCTGCGTCAGGATGGGCCTCGTGTCAGTCCACAAACATTTGGCCTTATAGTCTTTATACTTCATGAAATAGAATAAAGCATCAAACTCCTGTGTAGACAAGTGAAAAGCTAAAGAAACTCAGGAGGTGAGAGAAGGCACGCATTTATTACAGCACTCTTCAATTGAGACGAAATTTGTACTTCACGCATTGAACCACTAGAGCGCCAATAATGCACCTTTACTATAATGATGTTATTTATGCCCATATTATCTACAGACTAATGGGACATCATGTTCTAAAGTAATGGCATACTATAAACGGAGGACGAGTTAGAGCGTATCTATGATAGCTGACATGCAGTAATGGCTGACCTGCATTACTGAAAGATTTCTCATGCTAAAGGCACACTCCCACTGTTAAGCCATCATTCTGTCATGTCATCTGCTCTTTGCCTTTTATGGAGATTTGTCTGTGTCACTAAACTGCAATTTATTAGTAAATGGTCATTTAGAGGTGATTGGTGTTTATCAAGGTCTGCACAGGAGTATGAAGAGAATCTGTGTTTTGGACACTTGTGTAAATATAGCTGGAAGTTTTTGCCCTGTGAAAATGAATTAATAAATATATATAACTTAAATATATAAATATAGATTATATACTGTATTTAATTTGGGCCTTGTGAAAAAATTAAGACGTTTGGTCGATCAGTAAAGGTGTTGGGGACACGTTTACCTCTTCCGGTGCGTTTTACTTCAAATTGAGACGTCTTGTTCTCAAAATGCCATAAATCTTTCTTGGTATGTTTCCAAAAGAACATCAATGATTTAGTAATTGTAGCTTTTCTGATCTAGATCTGGTTGTGCTAATGAAAAACGATTGCTTGAATGGATTAAGGCTAAATGCACAAGCTGGCTTGTAGCCCTAAGGGTGGAGGTGGGGGGGGGGGCAATACACCACTTTAACACTGGACTGAGTAATTCATGTAAGTTGTAATTTAAAAAGGTGATTAATGGTAGATTTACCTACTCAATCCCTGTTTATCCTATTAGTATAATATCAGAAGATGACCTAGTTATGGAAAATGGAGTAATGACAGTTCATCTGAATCTGATTTCTTATTTGAGCTTTAATAAGTCAGAACAAAAAAAAAATACAGTTGCGGTTTAATCCAAATTTGACTTGATTCACGATTTAGTTTATTAACAGTATCACAAAATAATTCAGATTAACGTATGACAGGTGCAACAGTCGTTCGGTTCAGGGGAAAAAAAACATCTAGATACATCAGGACAACATAGTCAACAAAAGTAGTAAATCTACATTGTAGTAGAAATGTATTGTCCATGACTTAGAAACGAGTGAACGAGTGAATTTGGACCTGAAATCAGTCACATCTCTGCTGGAGACACATGAAAAAAGCAATATAAGTTTTTATCTCACAGATCACGTTCACAAAGGGGTTCTGGAGTACCAGCTGTCCGTCACCTTCCCAAGTTCTGGATGTGGAAGTCTAGTGGTTAAGGTGTTGGTCTACCAATAGAAGGTTATGAGTTCAAATCCCAGGTCCACCGAGCTGCCACTGCTGAGCAAGGTTCTTAACCATCAATTAATTGCTCAGTTGTATAAAATGTAAGTCACTCTTGATAAGTGTGTCTACTAAATAGCATAAATGAAAGATATATGAAGGTAAAGCGGGCATTGTGGGAGTTGGAGAGGACTGGAGTATTTGGGTATTTGGAGTATTTGGGTTACTCTAGAATAAAGCCTTAACCTCCTGTGCAGCTAACACAAGTCAGCTGAAAACCTCTTGAGATTTCATTACAGGCAACTAAAGCTGAACTCCCAGATTCTTTATGTATTCATGTGGTAATGGATGGTGAGTTTAAATTGTACTTCTCCCATTTAATCCCTAGAGCTCCTGACCAACATACATTTAATATACTAATATTTAATTTGCTGCACAGATGAAAAGGACTTCATGTTAAATATATGATCGTATCATAGGAATATTTAGATCTATGTAGACTCTGACACTGGTATAGTTGTAGTACACACATAACACCATTCCGTTTTGTCTCCACAGCTTCTTCGACATGGTCGTTGGCATCGACGATCCCGCGGTCTTTATTCCTCCAGCTTTCTGTTTCTCTAAAAACCTGGTGGAGAGGAAAGGCGGCAAAGCGACGAACCACTTCACCGCTCTTCTCTAAACGATCTGGCGTAATATATGTGTGATCTCATTCACTTGATTAATGCACTGAATCTGCTGTCATTTTTAATTCTCGTTCAAATAAAATGAGGACGATGCGGAAAATCATGACGTCTATTGCAAAACTTTTATTCTCACACAAACATGAAGAACACAAGCTGTATAATAAAACACAGAGGTGTAACCGAGAGAAAATACTCCAGCATTAAACATGGGATATGTGAAGAAGTGAAGGGTTTGGAGTAATACAAAAAAAGAGAGCTGTACAATGTCCAGTGTCTGAATTTGCAGAAATTTGACTGTCTTTGTGGTGCTGAGAAAGAGACGTTGAGATTGAGTGCTGGACTCCTAAAATTCACGTTTCACAGCTTTGAAGTCGACTCAAACGACACAGCACGGGGGTGATGGGAACTGCTCCTGAGCTGCTATTTGTACAGGATGTCGTAGTGACCCGGCCTGTACAAGAGGAAGACTTTGGGTTCCCCATCCTCGGGGAAGATGTGGTGGTTGACTGTGCCTCCCTCTCCTCGATCCATGTACTCCACCAGGATGCACACGCTCAGGGCCTGCGCTAGAGCAATGATGTGGATGTGGTCGCTTTCTTTGGACATGGGCTCCACCTCCTGGTCAACACAAAGGAAAACACTTTTAAGTTTAACCCCAGCTAGATAATAACAGATGGTGCATTTGATGCAAAGCAACACATTTACAATTCTTATCAATGTAAATGAAATATAAGGAAACAGACCAAACAAGCCTCTTTGCATGCTTTGAGATCATCCTGACTTTTATTTAGAATAGATTATATCTCTCTGCTCAACATGTCCAGCACAACTCATATATAAACAATATATATATATAGTTTTACCTCCATACAAATAGAAATGCTAGCAAAGCCTATGAAATGCTATCAGAGCCTGCATACGATGCTATAACCTGTGTCAGGTTATCAAAAGTAACTTAGTATTTTAAGTCCCAAAGCAAGTACCAAATAGAAATAAGCCATGTTTCCCTCGACAGATCTGCTGGGAGATGGCGAGGTGTTAGCTCACTCACCTGCTGGCAGAATTCTCGCACGGTGCGTCCGCCCTCTATAAAGTACTGGAAGAACTCATCCTCCCTCTGCAGGTAGCCTGAAGTCACGAGGCGCAGATACACCACCAGGTAGTCGGACACGCTCTGCTCGTTGAAGGAGTTGAGCAGCTCTGCTACAGTCGGCTGCTTATCGCACACCTCGATCAGGTCCATGAACTGGAAATGAGTGGAAGAAGAGAGAGAGAGAGAAAAAATAAATAAATTCTGTATGAGATATGAGACAGTATCACATTCCAAATGTTTTTTTCCTCGAGGTATCAGGGAAATGACCCAGGATCGAAAACAAGCCTTCATGTGTGGTCTCTGCAGCTCAGGAATGAACATGCACTGAGAGCTGAGAGAGAAACAAACCTGTAGTCGATTTATAGAAAATCCTAAACGGTGATGATAGAGCTGAGAGAAGCTCAACACGGTAAAGCTTGAGACAGCAACTATGAGGTAACAATGCACCATGTGTAGTGCTTTTGAATACTTGAGAACAGGCGACATGACACAGCTTTATTATTTCGGACAGCGTAACTGAGGCTAACACATAAATGAACCTCGACTATGTTAACATCATCTATAATCATAGCTATGACATTTCATGGGGTCTGCGTTTATACAGGACGTCTATGCTGAAGCACGTCTATGTGTCTGTGCCACACCACAGAGAGAGGGGGTTTGTGGGTAAGCGTGCCACCGACAGGCACGCCACAGAAACAGTGATGATCCTTGAAGGAGGTCCTCAGCAAGTGTGTGGTAGCACACAGCAAATAACCTACTCAGAAAGTGCTTTTCCGCAAAAAGTAGCTGCGGTAGTTGTGCTCGCACTTCATATCATAACTATACTTGATATACTACGGGCTGAACCTGAAGTTACGAACAAGAACTGTGCTAGCCAGATTTAATACCAAACATCTGCGATTTAGAGAGAGGAATTTTTATATTTCCAGCATCTCCCTTCCACTACACCACTGCTTGTTTTTTTTTTTTTTTTCTGCAGTGAATTTCAGACGTTCATTCATTTTTTTCACATTACGCCCCCTGGTGGACACAAACCTGCACGGTATGACGGAGAGATGTGATGCACCACGTTTTAGCTTCACGTGTTCACAATGTGGGATTAGTCATGGTTTAGAAAGAAAGAAGGAAAAATAACGATAGACATCAAGAAAAGGTTTCAAAGGAGATTCTGCTGTGAGTGAGACCTCTTAAAACTGTTTTTTTTTTTTTCATTTTTCAAACTGTTTACATGCTTACTGTGTACAAACTGTTTACATGCTGTTTTGCACACTTTTTTTACTTTTTGCACACTCTGCCTAACATTTCAGTTGTTTTGCACATACTGTACAATATTTTAGTTGTTGCTGTTTTTGCACAATCTTTATTATACATTATCTCAGGGACCTGCTGCTAAGAAACTGTGTTCATTCTAGTATTACTGCACGCAATATTGTCTGAACATACAGTATTTACATACAGTATTGACACTGTTCGGTCTGCGCTGTTTCTGTTTACTGTCATTTGTGTATTGTCTTTTTTGTAATTTGTGTATTGTCTTGTAACTTTTTGTCTGCACTGTCTTCTGTCCTGCACTGTCTTGTCCTGCACTGTCTTGTCCTGCACTGTTTGCACCAGGTTGCACTTTATGTGGCTAGGACTGCTTACTTAAGTCCTAGCCCTGTCTTTGTTTTATGTAGCACCATGATCCTGGAGAAACGTTGTCTCGTTTCACTGTGTACTGCAGCAGCTATATATGGCTGAAATGACAATAAAAGCTTCTTGACTTGAAATAATTCAATGTTAACCGTAAACCAATTACTCATACTAAGTGCGAGAATAAGATTTCAGTATTTATCAATACTACATCTCCATATCTGACTGACTGACGTACCGTGTTGTGAAAATCTTCGATGGTGAACTCTGTGAAGCCTTGACTCACGAGGTCCAGCTTGCTCTTGGCAGCAATGGCTTTGAACCTGCAAAGTGCATTATTTTTCTTTATTTTAATAAGCATGTCTAAGCTGATCTATTTGCATCCAGTCATACACTCTTTCAGTGAGATTCCTTCAGTGAGTGGTAAATTACCTTTGTAGTTCTTTACTATCGTCCAGCAATGACTCTAAATACGCAAAACCGAAGGCTCTGTAGAAGCAGTTTCCGTCGGGCCGCGTCTTCCGGATGAACGAGTACTTCTTCTGTAAATCCTGTTAAAATGACAAACAGGTAATATTTTCAGAACTATGATCAAGTTATCGGTGTATAATTATTATAACTGCCATTTTAAGAGGTCTGTTTGAAATGACTGATTATTATAATAAACTATTAGCAACATTTTCAAATGTATTTGGAGATAATGCAGCATAAATGACTGAAAAGTAAACAAATAAATAAATAAATAAACAAGAATGGCACGAGCAGGTGTACACCATCTTACCCTTATTTTTTGCTGATAAATTGTGTCATCTTCAGAATATTCTTTTTTAAGTATAGCTAGATCCTGTTGATCTGAGACGAGCGGAATGCTGGTTGCAATCTGGAATTAAGCAATAAGAAGGTTAGCATTATATCAGGTAAACTTTCAACCAGACTCACACCAGTGTTCAGGTTACATCGATCACAAGCTTTAATGTATTATTTACGTAATCACTGGGGGACATTTATTTAAACACGCCTGCATATAGAGATTTGGGGAAACCTGGACATCAGCATGACTAAAAGGGCAGATGTTGGCTGAAATTTGGGTTTTCTGCCTTCACCACATGTTGACACACTATTTTTGCTTGAAAACTGGCTTGATAATTCATATTAGATAAATTACATGACAGAATTTAGCTTATATTTTCCTTCAATGAGAGGCAAGCTCTCTCTGTTGTGAGGTACACAGAAATCAAAATCATGAAACAGCTCAAATCTGGGGAAGAAACAACCAAAAAAAAAAAAGTCCTATTGGTGCTGTGTCATCTGTGGAGTCAACCCAAAAAATGTTACACAATACTGTGAGAAATAAAACAGATGATAGTCAGAGAGCAGGTACTACCTCTTGCTGAATCCTGTCTTGTTGGGCAATAATAGCTTCATCATACGCGAGACAATTCAATCCTGTCAGAACACAAAAGATACACTGACTATAGATCAATGTAACAGACATCCATCGTGGAAACAGACCAACGGAAAACCAGTGGTATTGTTCGGGTGACAGGAGTGACACTGACATGGTAATGTGTGTGTGTGTGTGTGTGTGTGTGTGTGTGTGTGTGTGTGTGTGTGTGTGTGTGTGTGTGTGTGTAGCTGGTATGAGTGCATGAATGGTTATTCCTGAACTGTTCTTAACCCATCTGTAATATTTCTGCATATAATTTTACATGCATTCATATATTATTTAAAATCTCATGCAAACAAAACCTAGAGTAAACATTAGAGCAATTAACACTTTCAAATGAAGTATCAATGCTAAATTAAAAAATATGATCGAATAGACTGTGTAGTCTTATGATGGACACAGGAAAAGTGTGACAGATCAAGTTTCGTCAAATCTGCTGACTCAGATTAAACCGTGTATTAATAGAGTTAATATTCGTTATGATTAAAAGAAGGTGACAGCAAGCTGAGTGATGGACTGATATATGGCGAATTGGCTCCTCTAATAATGTTGGAAGAGTTCAAAATAGTCTTAGATTAGAGACCGGATACCCCTGAGTGGTAATGTGCCCTGCTCAAAGAGCTAACCATGGCAGCCTGGTGGTATTAGCCTAGGTGGTAAAGCCCTAACCATAAGTCATAAATAAGCCCACTGGTACTTTATGTAGGTGTAGAGTTCTGCCATTATTTAAAATGGAAGTGGTTAATTTGAAAGAATGAAAAAATCATGAACACCTCCCTTTAAAGTTTTTTTTTTTTTTTAAGTTTTCATCACTGATCATGAGCATGTCATTATAAGCTCTTCCATAAACTGATACCAGAAAGTTGGGTACATGTTTGCTTAGCAAGTCTTTTTAGGCTATAGCAGTACAATTTCTCTTTAATGGAACTATGAGGGCCAAGTTTGCTCAAGTGTGCTCCATGAAGACATGGCGTCAAGGGTCCAGCACAAGCCCTGACCTCAACTCTAACGAACACCAACTGCAATTCAGACCTCATCTCTGATAGTGGAACTCTTTCCCAGAAGACAGGAGGTTATTAAAACAAGACTGGACATTAAGGCCCCGTTCACACTGCAGGTAAAAGTGGCCCAAATCCGATTTTTTTGGGGGGGGGTCAAGTGACCAGGTCAGACTTCTTCAGGAGTAGTGTGAACACTCAAATCTGGCCCAGATCTGATTTTTTATTTTTTCAAATCAGATCTGGGCCACTTCCATATGTGGTCCTGAATCAGACCCAAATCTGATTTTTTTCCAATGTGGCCGCAGTGTGAACAACCAAGGCGTATTTGATGCGTCTTTTACGTCAATCTACATTCGTCACAATTATGCGCCGGCAAATTTTTTATTTTATTTTTTTGCGCCGGCGAAAACATAACACAAACGTGACTGGTAACGTGTGTGTGTTAAGAGTGTTATATAAAGTGGTTACGTGATCCAGCTCATAATGTTTGCATCGAATACATCACATTATAGCATTACATGATATATTTGCTTGCACCAGATGATACAATACTTCCTCCATAACCTCGCCGACGTTTTTAGCGCAACGGCGTGCTGCGTGTGACGTCATTGTTATTGTTCGTTTGCGCATGCGGGTAGGTTCGAAACAGCAAACAGTTCACACTGGTATCTGATATAGGCCACATTTTAAAAGGTAATGTGAACAGCCAAACAAAAAAATCCGATCTGAGCAAAATATCCGAGTTGAGCATTAAAGATAGCACATATAAACGTTCTGGTCCAATATATCAATATATATTGAGGTGGTCAGATGCCATATATTGTATTTCTTTTCTAAATTATCTGTTTGCTTATAGACTTAACCAAGTAACATATTTGCAAACTCATTTCATACAGTTATTTTGAAGATATTTTATTTTCAGTTCGAGTCAGGAGTTATGTCGATTTAATGGACATCTTCCTGAGTATCCTTTGGATTCTAGTAATTAGAATGTACTGAGCACCGAGTTGGCTTTAAGTGGAAGAATACATTTGACTGTAAAGTTCATCTTTTTGCATACAGTGTGTGCTCCAGTTATACAGAGCATTGTATTTTGTTTACAATACGTACACATACTTCTATTGGTTCTTGACTTTGTGGATAACCTGTAGATATGAAGAGTGTATCTAATAAATTAAATGGTTATTTTCACTGGTAAAGTGCACAAGTGGCACAAATACAGTTTTCCAGCAACGGTGTCTTTAATCCTTTTAGTGTTTAAATGTAGCAGTTAAACTAAAGTGTGTTAAAGCAGGGAAAACACTACAGTGGGTCGGTCGGAGAGTTCACCCGGATCTGTGCCCCAGACAAAGGCGGCTATCAGTACGTAAATAAACCGAAGTCTACGCTAAATATTTTATAATTAATAACTATTACATTAGTTCTGTATAGATTACAATCTGGAAGAGGGTGCTTGTATATACACAAAATAATGAACCGTAGCATTATTAAGACAAACAGAACATGAACATGGGTCTTAATTTGGCAGCTACGTTGCTATCGTTTTAGCCAGTAACCATCTGCTGAGCGAATTATCCTTATCAGGTCCTCTTTGTAATTAAGTCAATATATAATAGAATCGACAAGAATTGCGCCGTTTTTAAAAGCCAATTTCAACTGTTTAAACTTGGCGAATTCGCTCACCATCGATTTCCTTTGGAGACATTCCTTCTTGTTGTTGTTCTTCGTCCGCCATGTTGCCTGGAATGAGTTCCTATCACGTGACGGCTGCGCGTACTTCCGGCTCGTGGAGTCGGTCTTTTGCGCATCATTTAATGTCTATTTACTTGCATTGTCAGTTCCATTACAGTGAAATGGAGTAGAATGACCATAAACCCGAGATGGATTTGCATTTCTGCACTAAACCAAAAAACATGACACGGCAAACAACTTAAGATTTAAATAAGGTTTTTATTTTTAAGCATGTAGCATCCACAAGAAGAGCCATAAGATCACCAATTATTACAAGTCATTTTGTAGCAGTCATTCGTTAACTTTGGAGACTGATGCGAATGACAGAAGGTAAACTGCCTCATGATGAGGTGGTCAGAGGTTCCAGTGGTCCCGATACGGGTTTGGGAGAAAAGGATTGTGGATTTCTCTTTCAGACATCCTTCTTTTTGTAGCTCTCAAGGTTAGCCAGGACCCAACCAGATGGAGCCAGGATGGCCGTTGCAAACAACGCAAGGCCGAATACTGTCTCCTGAAAAGGAGGACACATCTGATCAGTTCATGGACAATAAGATGTATAAAGTTACAAGACACCTCAGCATGAAAGAAACCGGCAACAGACCAACAATGCCAACAGTCACATAGAGCAGGAGTTCAGAGATTTTACACTCACTTAATCTATCATCACAACACAGATTCAATTAGATTCTAGAGGACATACAAGGCCGAGTTTAAATTGCATCGTTATATAAAAACTTGCTAGTGTAACTAGCATCAATGCAAACCATTACTACTTGGATAAACATTTAGGTTTTTAACGGCAAGAAGCATCTGTATATTACACACTACTGCTGCTGTATATTGCACAAAAAGCATAATATTGCACAATATTGTTATTTGCACTCCCACACTTTATGTACATAACTGATCGTTCATATTCTATATTCATATTTTATACTCATTCTGTCTATATTGTATCTCATCGTCTGCATTGTTTGTTTGTATAGTATAGTGTTATTTATGTCTGTACCAAAGAGCCACAAACTGCTGGAACCAAATTCCTTGTGTGTGTCAACACACTTGGCCAATAAATCTGATTCTGATTCTGGTAAAATCATTCCAAAAACACAATCCTCACCAACTAAACTCTACCCCACTGATGTATTTATGTGGGCAAATAATCTAACGTGCAGGTAAGATTACATTCTTAAAGAGAGCTCAAATCTTTGATCACAGGTTCTAAACTCCAGTCCTGTGTAGTTTCAGTACAACTCCCAAAACACCTGATCAAACCCATTACCCCACTACTGTGCCCTTCATTAGGCAGAAACATTTTTGACCAAGAGCAAGGACATAATTAGGAAGTATTAGGGAATAACTCCAAGTTCTGTTCTTGACCTGGGGGGGGGGGGGGGAGATTACATTTTATGTTAGTCCCTGCCCCCCCAATAACCTAATTTAATTAAGGAGTAAAACATTTTCAATGACAAGTAATATTGTCTAAAAATATTAACAACTTAGCAAGCACTATGACTCAAAACTATATTAAGCTGTTTTTATACAATTAAGACTTTAATTAGGATTTTTTGGTTCTTTAAGCTTTTAGATTTATTTCAGGAAATAAACTCTTGATTTGAGAACAGACAAGATTGTCTGTTCTCAAATCAAGAGGTTATTTCCTGAAATAAAGCTAAATTATCTATCAATGTAAAAAAATAATAATAAAGGACATAACTACAGTTATATTACAATATTAATCATTGATCAATCAATTTAAATGTCAGATAAATGAGATTAAATAACTTATTTCCCCAAGATACATTCAGATAGACGACCAAGCCAACATGACAAATTAAAAACAAGTAAAATAAAGTTTCCATACAACTAAATAAAAGAAATTACTGTAGTTTATTAGTACTTTATTTTTCATACAACTGAATAAATGAATAAAAGAAACTACAATAGTTTATTAGTGACCTTTTCAGCTTAGATTGCCATTGGGGTTACGCTGTTTGTTAGCCGCTTAGCTAACCTCTCTTCCTATGTCGTAAAATAATAATAATAATAATAATAATAATAATAATAAAACAAATATTTACAATATAAGCATCTTTTTCTGCCCATATGACTACCTCCTAAGAAAACTACTACCGTCACCTTTCTAATATTTCCATCTCACATGTTAGCTAGTAAGCTAGCTTCACCCTACCGTCTGAAGGTTAAGTTAGCAAACACTGCGCTAGCGGTAAAGGCCCGGAGAAAAGGGAAATGGCGCGCCAGCAAACAACAAACCCTATAAAGGACTTACAGCTGCTCCTACAGCATCCTTTGCGGGTTTACTTGTAATGTTAGCCCGCTGGGTGATGGCTGTCCCCTGCAGAGCAGGAGCTGAGCGGATTCGGACGAGTCCTCTGAGCAGTGCGGACATGTTGAAGCGTCTAAATCAGGTCGAGTGCTAATGCTAATGCAAACACCGCAACTGAGGAAATATGAAGGAAGAGAAATGGCTTCTGGGAGTTTCATCGATCGCAAGGGTTTGTGGGAGTTGTATTTCTTCTAACGCATTGGACTATTCCAGTGGCCTGGTTGGTATTTCAAATAGCAGCACACCCTCGAGTGTTTTATTTCTTTTATACCACTACAATAAGGCAACGATGCTTTTTTTTTTTTTTAATAGAAAAATGAATTATGAAATAGGAAATGAATCAGATTCAAACTGGGATTTATCTGGGGTTTTTTTTTCACCTCACGTTTAATAAGAGAAGAAATTATTCATTAGGATGATTATAAAGCAATAGTCATGGCACATAAAATTTCCAAGACTTTCTTTATTTGTATTTATTGGAGCTACAAGGCTAATTTAGCTCACAGCTATAGTTAAATATATACTTATATATACTTAAGTTAAGTGTATAAGTATATATACGTATATATAGTTAAGTATATAAGTATATATATACGTATATACTTAAGTATAGTTAAGTTAAATCATATTAAATCACTTTTTTGGACATGATCCTACTAGTCTTACCTGGATGGAGTCAAACCAAAAGTAATCGATACAGCTCTGTATGTCTGAGCCTGGATATTTGTAGTAATTTTTGTTAACTCATGGCATATGGGTTAGGTTTAGGATTACAGCCTGAGCTGGATCAGATCTAGTTCTACCCCCTTAACTTTTGGTTGTCTACAAGGAAGAGGCCTACATTCTGATGGTGAAATTGTACTTAACATATATTATATAATAGCCAAGAGGAAAAGAAGAAAGTAAATGAAGTGTACTCATACCTGTTTGTGGAAAACGTCCTGTCTGTTAAAAAGCTGTGATCCTTGATTAAAAAAAATATATTTTTATTGAACGCTTCAACATATCAAGTCCCTATGAATGAGCTTTAACTATATGAACAATAACATAGAAGTAGTGGATTAATATAAACCTTTAGTCGGTGCTGTGATTAAAAACAAAGAATTATTTTTGACCAATCAGATTCATGAATTTAACAGTACTCTAGTATAAAGACAAAAATTGTACAATCTATAAATAGCTTTATTTTATTTATTATTCATTCACAAAATAGAACAGTCTCATATATAAAACATTTTTTTCAATATATATATATATAGTAAATATTAATTACTTTAAATTTGAAGATTTTAAATATGTGTAATGTGTAATGAATGGTTATATTCCACACAAAACAATCCACTTTTAGTACTAATGTAAATTCCTACTCTATTACATAAATCTGCATGTTATATCAGAAACATTCTGTTGCATTTTGACAACAGGTTATTAAAATGTTGTAACTTGTTCCTCAAGCACTTTCCTTCAGTGGTATATCGCACTGGTCATTCAGGGTTACTTCCTCCTTCTTGGAAGAGGTTTTGAAATTTCTCTTCTTGAGACCTCTGTAGCAATAAAGAAAAAATATAAATTGTATTTTATATGAATCTCTTTTTTTCCTCAGTAAATAAATTTTGGTTGTACGTTAAGGATGAAATGTGGCTTTGAACCACAATGAAAATGTGTATAATGAGCACAAAACAAAAAAGCAAAAGCTCATCCTGAAGACATTCCAGACTCACCTTTCCTCAGCATCGTGGATGGTATCAGGAAGTGGAGTATTTAGTGTTTCAGGGAGGAAGTAAGCAAAGATTCCACTCACGATAGGAGCTGCTCCGTAGATTAAACCCGGGGCCCAGGTGAATGACTCGGAAATGAGAAGCACCATTGGAGCCACCATTCCCCCTAGACGAGCCATCGTAGACACCCATCCCATGCCGTTCTGCCTGCGGAGAACAAAAAGAAAGCAGCCTAAAATGCATTTCAGTGCCCTCTCTAATGATTACCTCAATTTCAGTTGTTCATATACTCTACTGCAAACAGTGACCCATCACATATTTTTCAGGTAAATGATTTAATTGAATTTGACAGTGGCATGGTTTGGGTATTTGGGTATGATTTGTTGACCTCCTGGAAATTTCACACACAATAATCTTTAATTAGAGTAAGATGATCTGTCTTATTGAAGCAGACTGGAAGGCTATGGTAACTAAAAGAACTATGGTGAGAGGAAAAGCTTCTCAGAAGATATCATAAGGCAGATGAGCTACAACAGAAGAAGACCACATAGGGTTCCAGCCTGTTAACCAAGAACAGGAATATGACATTACTCAGTCATTTTTCCAATCATCAGCCATCCAGTTTTGGTGTGTTTGTGCCCACTGTATCCATAGATTCATGTTCTTAATTGACAGGAGTGGATCTCAATGTCGTAGTACATCTCTCTCAAGGCTTGATATTTTGTGCCTTCTGTGATGCTTTTCTTCTCAACCTAGTGGTTGATCACCTGACACAACAACCAGGCCATTGTAAATGTCACAGAGATCACATTGTTTCCCTGTATTCTGGTGTTTTTGCATTCCTCTGTTACGTGATTTTCATTAAAATAGTAGAATAAATTTGAAAAAAAGGATAAAAGATTTTTAATGATTTTCAACATGTGTGTTAAATGACCCCTCACAACCCACCATCAACTTCTTCTGGCAACATATATGTAATTTGTGCATTTAGGTAAAGTTAAGGTGAACTTAGAGAAGGATTACCGGACTATTGTGGGATAAAGTTCTCCCGAGTAAAGATAACAGCAGCTGAAGGAAGCAGCCAGACAACCTTTCCCAAGTACTGCCAAGGAGGTACGCAATGCCTGTAGTTCTGCACATGCACAAGAATATGCAGCAGAGCAAAGCAAACCCAAAGAGCCAAAAGCCATTACAAGCCATAATATAATTGCCACACTTTTATAGATCCCAGTATAGCAGTAGTATTATCATGACAATGTTTCCATGCTTACCAGAAGGCACTATTATATTGGCGATAATGGCAATACCAGACAATATCAGTGATACACACAGGGATATCCTGCGTCCTATAAAACTCATTGCTACTGTGACAGCGATTTTGGCTGGAATGTCCACAGCACCGAAGATCACCTGAATCAAATATATGTTCACGCCAAATTTCTGTAAATCCATCGACAAGCCATAGTAGGAAAAGCTTGTCGAGAACCTAGAAGGACAAGATGATGAATGTGTAGGAACGAATAATAGCCAGTTACAATGTACAGGTCACTGATTTGTATAAACTGAGTGTCTTAATGGTGATTTAACTGAATGATATTAAGCAACTCACCACACTGCACTGAGACACACAGTGATGGATCTCATGCTGCGTGTCCGCACAAGATCCAGAGCACTGTGATTGTCCTTTGTACAAGACAGCTCCTTCTTCATGGATTCCTGCAGCAACTACACACATATAGAACACACATATATAAACATTTTGAAAGATATCACCCTATTATCTTTGTAGCTTCTCCTAGCTAGTACCTCAATCTAATGAGAAAGGTGACTGCTTTGGTCTCCTGTTTTTCTGGTTGTTCTCCTGAGACAAAAACCCCTAGTAATGCTCACTGTAATCTACACTAAAGATCTGAGACATAGACTGTTCTCAGATCTGCCAACTCAAGGCAACTTTTTTCATTGTGAAATCGTAACGTATTGTCCTTGTGGTTAGGTAATCGTGTGTTTAAATTTTGCTGATGTAGCCAGTTGATTGGGAAATGTCATTTTAATGAAAGTTTAGTTTTATAATAAATAAACAATTTTGTTAATGGGTTAAGTTCATGAAAACTTAATATTTATATATTGGCTGCTTAATGATTCTTGTCAGAACCTACTAATTTTTGTAGATGGGGCCTTAATTAGTGGTTCACTATGGAAGTATAAATTGCTTTGGACCCGCGTTCTCAGTAGCACTGTGGGCCAAGCAGAAATCACTTTTTGCTCTCACATAATTATCTTTGCTGTTATATTTGCTGTTGTGCTTTTGTGGGGTCCGATGGTTACATGTATGGATTTTTTCTGCTTTGACAAAGTTCATACCTAAATGAAAACACACCCGAGAATCAACAGTACAAAACCTGAGGTATAAAAGAGAAATGTTTTATATATAAATGTTCCGCTAGCGTGACCACTTTGTCACTCATTACCTCAATATTGATTTTGTCACACTCAGTCTGGCGGCCATTGATCCGAGCTACAGATTTAAGATTTTTAACAGCCTCCTCAGTCTTCTTGGTAAGAACAAGCCACCTTGCAGACTCCAAGAACCACCTGGAAGTAAAAATTAATAAAGTACAGTTACTTAAGTTTTAGTGTGGGAAAAATCAGAATAATGCTAGTGCTGTAACAGTGCTAGATGAACCTGGTGAAGTTTTGCTAGTCGTGCAAGTTAGAGACCAAATCTGAAAATGTATTTAAACGATGGCTCCTGTCACAGCTTTCAGATGTTAATGAGGTAAATAGTACAAAACCTTTCTAAATGGTAACTTGCTTTTAATATACTGTATAAATTTAATATGCTATGCTAGTTGAACAGCTAAACCTGCACCAGACAAACACTAAAATTACTTTGTTTTACTATAATTTTATTTTGCTTGTCTATTGGTTGCTGAAGGTAAAAAAGTAAAATGAAGACCCATCGAATTATTTCTTTAGTACCCTGAACTAATGTTCTATTTTGAGGTTATTTTGACTAATTTTAATTAGCATTAACTTATTAAGTAACGCTAGCTAACTAACAGGCTAACATGTGTATTTGATCACATAAATGAGCAAAAGAAAAAAAGAAAAAATAATTACAGCATGTTAGTGAATATATATATATATATATATATATATATATATATATATATCTATATATATAAAAAATTGTTTTTCAGCTTCAATTTTAAACTTTGCCAGTTAATAACCGCAAGCACATTTATTAAAGTATTGTTCATATTGATCAATGAGCATTTAATCATTGACTTACTGATTGCATTGTTTATTATTTTATTATAAAAGTATCCTTTTTTTATTAGAGATCTCTGTCACAGTAATCTTATACATTCTATTGCATTCTGTAATATATCAAATGGCATATTCAAGAGTACTATATGGATGTTTACTATGTACCATGAGTAGAGGAAGAAAACATAGAAAGGTAGAGAGACGGCCAGAGTGAGCCAGCGCCAGTCTCGGATGTTATAAGCCAACGCCGCCAGGATCAGCTGCCCAGTGGTGTAACAGTAACCATTCATTGTACCCACCACAGTTCGTATGCGAGTGGGGATCCACTCCACAACTATACAAGAAGGACAAAGAAAGGAGCATACAGTACACACAAACTCATTCAGGTTACACAACCAAATCAATGCAATAACAGTGCAATAATCTTAT
This sequence comes from Tachysurus fulvidraco, assembly GCF_022655615.1. NCBI lineage: Eukaryota > Metazoa > Chordata > Actinopteri > Siluriformes > Bagridae > Tachysurus > Tachysurus fulvidraco. The sequence continues at coordinate 5,794,594 of NC_062538.1, read as the reverse complement.
CTTCATGTTTTTTTTTTTAAATTTTTTAACAAACTATTAGTTGTGAGTGTGTGTGTGTGTGTGTGTCCTTACTGAGGGAAAAGGAGTTGAGAATTATACCAGAGAGGGCCATGCCACTGAAGAAGCGGAACAGACAGAAAATCGAGAAAGAGGATGCAAATGCGGTGCATGTCCCTGTAACTGCCAAAAGTAAGTAAGAGATCAGGAGCAAAATACGTCGGCCAAACCTGTGGGGAGGGAAACAGTTGTTTAGCTGAAATTTTGCTTTGTCAATATACTTGGACATGTCTGTGATTACTGACATTTATTTGTAATCATATGAACGAATGGGAGGTATATTGAGTTTATTGTTTTTTTTATGATGCACATAATATTAAATATATGATTTTATATATATGTGTTAGCATGAGGATGTGTTAATGGAAACAAAAACATTCTAATTGTTAGAACAAATTGTTATCTCTTACATATGGTAGCTTAACTGTGGTGTTTTAAGCTAATTGCTAGTTAATTGCATTTTGGGCATGTGTTCATGTACTGTAAAGCATTTGTTTGAGACAGATTACCATGGTTAGCCATAAGTAGGTGGAAAGTTTAATTAGATCTTGTGAAGAAAACTCATTTATTGTTACTTATTCATGAGCCTGTACGAAAAACAATTATATCCCCAAAAATCATTAGTATAAAATGATAGGTTGATAAATCAATTGACATCAGACAATAATTTATTACATATAAATCATTGAATGTGTAAACCAACAAAAAAACATACAACATGATATATGGATGTCTCAAGAACTTAAAAAATGATAATTCATGTTTGTGTCCTACAAACATGGCCATATGATACTCCACTTCATAGGAAATAATTGCGGTATACTCCTGTGTTCAATCAGCCTTACACACACAGTTTAAAAGGACTATCTGTCATTCAGTACACACTCAGTACACACTCTGTCCTGATGTTAACAAGCCTTTCTATTGTGTTTGATTGCCCAGTTTGATTTGTGTCATCCTCTGACGTTGACTTTTTTTGCCTGAAAAGTGTCTACTTCATTGTTTATCTATTTTTTTATTTGTATATTCAAAGATTTTTCATCAGTCTGTGATCTGAATTAGAACGGCTCTGCCTAATGGCACAGGAGATTTTCATCTCTAACTCATGGCACAGTGGATAGAAAATGCTAAAAATTTGATATATCTTTTGATAAATGTTTGAGAATAATTTTGTAAGCATTGATTGTGTTGATTTATATCGTTAATTTTTTTTAAAGATTTATGTTATACATATTAGTTACTAGTTCATTACTAAATGGCAAGCACATGCACCCACAGTGTTCCTTACTTGTCAGACAGTCCTCCAAAGATCAATGCTCCCAAAAGCACCCCTCCCATGTAAATGGTTTGTGACATTTGCTTCAGAGATTTTAAGTCACACACCAAATCCCACTGCAAGAGGAAAAACAAAGATCACTCTGCTGAATTTACACAATTTGGTAAAATTAGCTGAAGTCAGGACCACGTACCTCTGTAATAATGGTTGAGCTCATGTCAGTCTTGTCATAACTCCATCCATCCATACATCCCTCCATTTCAATTTCGTTCTCTTCATGGTCCTCAGAGCTGTTCTTGCTCAGAAGGTTCCACTGTGGATGTACGTAGCGTCTACAGCGTTCCAGATTACCCTGCTCATCCAGAGGCACGCTGAGGAGCAAGGTCTCAGCCGGACCCATCGTAGAAGCAGACAGGTTGGCAGGGACAGTGCAGTGGTGTGGAGGCACGGCTGCAATGAAGTTCTGCATCAGGTTGTGACTTGCCATCATGAGGATAGGTGTGGAGAGCAGAGTGATATGGATCATCTGGAAACGGCCCAGGCTGCCCACCTGCTCAAGCAGGTCTGCGAACACCATGGTTTAGAGTAGAAGATCTGCCGCTGCTTTGTCACAGATCAGGTGGCTGTCTGTCCACAGGGAAGAAATCTACAAATACACAGACATCAAGTGGAGTAGGAATAATAAACTTGTTATTATGTTGATTCAGAGTATCATATTAGCTTCTATCTTCTTCATCACTGGATTAATAGAACTGAAGGCATCCTACTGGGCAAAAAGTTGCAGAGTTCAAAATAACCAGCTCTTGCAGAAAAACTGAATTCTCTACAGTTATTCACATGCAAACATTTTGTTATTACACCTCATATCCAGAATGTGCAAATCAAACTCCCTAAGGCTCCAGCAAACTGTAGAGTGGGAGGCATGTAATCAGCTTTGAAATACCTTTGTTTTCTTTTTTTTGTTGAGTAAATCCTGAACGGTCTAACACAGTATTAAAAATGCCACTGTTAAGCCTTTTGTCCCAAAGAAAACCTGACACAGAAAACGACAATAAGAAAAAAAAATCATGACACGCAGGATCCCTGGGCTCTCGCTGAGTCCACAGCTGGTTATGACCTCAAGGAGCCATAACCAGTTGTGGACTTTGACAGTAAATCCCGGTACACACAGATGTTACTCTTCTACCAGCAACCTCTGTGTGTACCGCGATTTACTGTCAAAGTCCATTCATGTTATCCCGTTGCTTCCCCCTTCACCTAATACAATGAAGACTTTCTCAAAGTTCAGCAAGTGCAGTGACTAAGCAAATAATCTCAGAATGTGAGATGTAATAACCAACAAAATTACCATTTATTGCAACGGGGAAGAGGTAGCTCAAGTGATTAAAGCTTGGTTGTTGACCAGACGATCTGGGTTCAAGCCCCAGCACTGCCAAGTGGCCACTGTTGGGCCCCTGAGCAAGGCCCTTAACTCTCTCTGTGCCAGGGCACTGTATCATGGCTGACCCCATGTTCTGAACCCAACCTCCACAATTGGAGTATTCAAAGAAAGTCACTTTAACCAGTTTGCTCAGAGTATGACTGGTGTGGAAAAACCAACACTTCTGGGTCATCGAGTGTGACAGAGAACATCCTGCTGTTTTTGGCAGTGGTCAGTCTAAGAAGATATGGTCAAACCTCCTGTAAGCATTTTATTTTTGTCATGCATGGGGTCACAGACCTCTGTTAACTAACTAATCAAAATAAGTGACAGCTAACTCATTACAAGATTGCTGGTCTTAATGGTTTACTGTCAGGTTTGGAGAAAAGTTGAAAATTTTTTAGGCTCCTTCAAATTTGAATCACTTGTATTATATTTCTTAAAATATAAACAAACTAATAGCCCAGTTTAAAATATAATAGCCCTTAAATCATAATGGTCCTTAATAAGCAGTTACTGAGAATGAATGAGTATATGGTGTACAGTAACTGCATTGTTCAGTGTCACATGTTCATGTTAATATTAATGTTAATGTGGTCTTCATTCTTGAGCTTCAAATGTATTCATGTAAAATGAAAAAAAAAAACCTCACATTTATATAGCGTCCCAAAAGATCCCAGTCATGATGCATTTCTAATTCCACTTTACAGTGGAGTTTTATTCCTAATATACGGTACACAACGGAGACTGTGTTCTTATATCCTTTATTTATCAATAAGGCTGTAGGGATGTGAAAACAAACATCATTGATAAAAGTGGTCATTTATTTATCTCATTAAGCTGTCCTTATTGGTTAAAGACATAAGCGTATGACATCTGCCTGATGCTAGTCCAAAACTAGCATGCGCGAAGGTGTAGTGTGTTTAAACTGTGTTTCTTCTGTTACAAAAACATATACCAGATGAAAGACATTCAGTACATTTAGCAGTGGTTCGGTTAGACTCCCTCATACTTTTACTCCATCAACTATTTAATGCTTTGTTATCTATCCAGAACAAAGACAAGCTATATAAAGCAGGAATACAGCATTAATTATTTTAGAATTAGTGTATTTTCTAGAAAGACAGACTTTGCTATTCAGAATTCTTCTTACATTTTGCACGCAGTGACACCAGAAAGTGCATCATCACCTTGCACCATCATTTTCACTCTGATACACAGAACGAAGGACGTGAGTTGTTATTGATAAACTTCTTGTCCTTATACAAGAAGGCCTGGTGACCCGATTGACAACATAACGATTGACAATTGACAGAATTCCTGTGTTTTTATGTGTATGAAAGCACATTGACAGGAAACAAGGCATGACCATGGTAAGCTACAGTACAATGGAGAACAACTGAACAGGCAGGCATCACTAAATTCATTTTGAAAGAAATCGGTGTTAAAGACTGCTCTGAAAAAATCATGCAGTGCTGGTGTTGGGTCAGAGTCGGAGATTTGGGCAGCCTGCGGGACTTATTTTGGGTCATCGGGAGCTGGGAGCTTCTCCATACTGGGTTCCACGCCCCAGATTTCACGAGCATATTGAGCAATGGTGCGATCACTGGAGAACTTTCCAGATGCAGCGATGTTGTAAATCACCTTCTTGGTCCATTCCTTGGGTTTCTATTTAATGAAGCAGATTAGAATCGAAATAAAGGTGAGAGAAGTCACTCTATATAGACATGGAAGTCACTCTGTAATAAGTAACTTCACTTACCTTATAAAGGGCACTGACTTTATCTTGGCATTTGATGTAGTCTTCATAGTCAGCGAACACCTTAAATCTGTATGGGGTTTGATCAGAAGTGTTGATAAAAACAGTGTGTACAGATTCTATCAGATTGCAATATAACACAGATGGATATTTGCTATAGTGGCTGCTAGGCTTTGGTGTTTATAAATGAGAGAATAAAGAAAAGGCAGTACAGTGATCCCTCGTTTATCGCGGTTAATGGGATTAAGGATAGTAGGATTGGCCCCAAGTTTGACCTTTTCACTGATGGTCATCATCTTCCTCTTCCTCTTGGGCTCACTAGAGGAATCTTTCGCAGGGACACGGCACTTAGGAGGCATTGTAAGGGCTTAACGAAAAGTTAATTTCTAACACAATATGCGAGACACAGTTGACAGCATGAACGAGAATGGCGAGATACAATAAGGGAAGAAGCTGGGAGAGGATGCGATGATGCGCAGCCAATCAGCTCAGATCTCGCACCGGGAACCAATCATGTGCCTTGTCTGAGTGGCCGTGGGTACGAGAGTTTCCCTCTTTGTCTGGCATCCTGGGGAACCGTTTGTATTTTTATTTTTCGATGAACATTTTTGAAAAATCAGTGATGCACTGAGGCCGCGAAACTTGAACCGCAAAACTCGAACCACGAAGTGGCGAGGGATTACTGTAGGTTAATTTTTTAACAAGAAGGACAGTTTTATGATTGTGTTATGAATCCACATCTACTGTACCAATGATGGATAGATGGATAGATAAATAACTAAAACTCTCAGTTTTTTATTGTACACCGTTTTATTTTGAAACACAGATTTATATGGTGCCTTAAGGTACTTTTTGGAAATATCAAGATGCTGTCGAGCGCTTGTTTGTTGAAAGTGTGTTTGGTCTTTATTTACTATTGTTTCTTGATTAAACTATCTTAGTTGGATATGAATCATATCTATGTTACATCAGGAAGACACTCAGTACGTTTCAGTTTTACATGAGTAGTTATTTGGTTGATAGATTTTACTTCTATACACAGGACAGGGATGTTTTGAAGGAAATATGTGTCTGCTGCAGGAAAAGTGATACAGTATGTGCTGCAGTTCAAGTACCTGTCATTGTGCATGAGCAAATTGACAATGCCACTGAAGAGGTCAGGCTGCTTTGGACTGAAGAAACCTCCTGCAATCTGGTCAATGGCCTGCTTCAGCTCTGGAATACTGTTATAGTATTCAGACGCGTTATATCTGTGAAGCAGATAAGAAATAATAAGTAAACATTTCCATAACAATAATTAAAAAAATAAACATTTTCAATATAATGGATGTGACTTGAATGTGTGTACACAAAGTGTACAAGCTTTGAGTTTGAACCTATTGAATTGAAGACACTTTGCAGGTTGAAGCAGAGCGTATCGCATTCACTTGAGGAAAAAAATCTACTCTGTTTTTCTGAATTAACGAGTTAATTATCTCAGAATTATGAGATAATTTTTCATGAATAAAAAGTTTTTTTGCTCTGTTTTTCTGCATTAATGACTTAATTAACTCAAAATTATGACAATTTTGTCTTGAAATAAAATGTATTTGCTCTGTTTTTCTGAATTAACGAGTTAATTATCTCAGAATTGTGAGATCATTTTTCATAAAAAAAATAATAAGAAGAAGAATTGTTCTGTTTTTCTGAATTAACGAGATCCCTCAAAATCCTGCCAAGAGCTCTATTTCAGGTGGATTATTCTCATAATTCTGAGATAATTAACTCATTAATTCATAAAAACAGAGTGGAAAAAAATTTATCTCATAATTTTGAGATAATTAAGTCATTAATTCAGAAAAACAGAGCAAAAAACGTTTTATTCATGAAAAATGATCTCATAATTCTGAGATAATTAACTCGTTAATTCAGAAGAGTAGATTTTTTTTCCTCAAGTGAATGCAATACGCTTCAATACTTTTTCGGTTTTAAGAATAAACAAAGTAAGAAAAATTCCCCCAGCCCAGCAACAACCTCAGAAAACATCCCTCCATTTCGATGTGCCATTAAATTTAAACATGGTATTACTCTATTTCATATATTTGAATACTACTACTCGCCACCATTCACCCAGTCTTTCAAACTAATTTCTGCTCATTTGCCCAGAGTAAAGTTTTCCACCATCCGCATGTTATAACGCTCTCACCCCTTCCTGTCCATGGCCTCCACATCATCCACTCTCATGCCAAAGATGAAGATATTTTCCTCTCCAGCTTCTTCTGCCATCTCTACATTGGCACCATCCATGGTTCCAATGGTCAGGGCCCCGTTCAGCATGAACTTCATGTTTCCTGTTCCGGAAGCTTCTGTACCAGCAGTTGAGATCTGCTCAGACAGGTCAGCAGCAGGGATCACTGATGTACAGGGTAAACAAAAGATTTAAATTCTTTCAATTATGTTACTCAGCACTTTATTCGCAAATTAAGAAGTAAATTCAGTAGAACTGTGGATAATATATAATAAGGCACCTTTTTCAGCCAGAGTGACTCTGTAGTTCTCCAGGAAGATGACTTTGAGGCGGTCGCCCACCACCGGGTCGTTGTTGACCACCTCACCGATGGCTGTGATGAGGCGAATGATCATCTTGGCTGTGTGGTAGCCTGGTGCAGCCTGGAATTGCAAGAACAATACAATCAGGCAATGACAACCTCTCCTAACCTGTAAACCCAATAAATCACAAAGTACGATGACGGGCTCCTGGTGGTCCAGTGGCAGGATGCCGTGCTCTAATTGCCAAAGACCGGGTTCAGTTCCCGTGCAGGGAGCTAACCCAGCCACTTTCTTAGTGCTGGTCCCAAGCACGGATAAAATGTGAGGGTTGTGTCAGAAAGGGCATCCGACGTAAAAAAACTTGTGCCAAATCTAATATGCAGACCATGTGATCCGATGTGTGACCCCGACCCCTAAAAATTATTTAAAGTACGGTGAAATCTGGTGTTCAATCCATGGTGTAGGTTCCTGCCTGTGTGTTTCTCCCTCTCTGCACCTTTTCCCAGGTGTCCATGTGGATCTCTACATTCCTCCCATCTCTCAGTAGGTGGACTGACTATGCTAAATTGACAGAAGGTGTGATGAGTGTGTTGATGTACAGTATGCGTGCGCTGTGTCATACAATGGACTGGCATTATATATAAGGTATATTCCTGATTTGTGCCCATTGTTCCAAATTGTTGACAAAATGTGTCAATCTTTTTTTTTTAATTTTATGTTTTGGTGTGGAAATCATAGTTTTAATTCTAATCATTAACTTTTACTGTGTGTTGATTAGATCACGAAGAGGGATAGAAAAGTAAAATGAAGAAGAGGGCAAGAGAGGATGGGGTGGTTTTATCGCCCATAGCCACTGGCATGTTTTTGGCAGATGAATTCTTGCATTGTATTTTATTGTGGAGCAGGAACTGGAGGTAAGACAGTGAGCAAGCAGCATTTGCATCTATTTATGAACTGAGATAAGTATCTATTATATTGTGTGTGTGTGTGTGTGTGTGTGTGTGTGTGTGTGTGTGTGTGTGTGTGTGTGTGTGTGTGTGTGTGTGTGTGTGTGTGTGTGTGTGTGTGTGTGTGTGCTCCTATCTTTTTCTTTTCTTTCAGTGATCCTGAATATAAGTGTGTAGCTTTGCAGGACGCTTTTTTGCCTGGCTCAGAGATAAATATGTGCAAAAAGGAAAAAAAAAAAGAATTTTTCTTCTGGATATCGTATAATTAATGGTGCCATTCAGATTACAGTGTTTGTTGCAGTGAGCATTATTTGAGTTGGGAATATATCAATATGTTTTCCAGTCCATTTCAGTTCCAGGCTGTAAAAACTACAAAATAAAGCAATACATAATGTCAAGTGTATAAGGATATGCACCTTTCCACCAATCATGATGGTTCTGGGAGTCCACTGCTTCTTGGGATCCTTCTTGATTCCTAAAAACAAATGTCATGTGTTATTGATGGCTAGATGCAAAAATGAGAGAAGTTTTGGGAAAGGGAAGAGTGGATGAAAAGCACTCACTGTTGTAGAAAGTGATGATGTGCAGGCAGTTGAGCAGTTGTCTCTTATACTCATGGATTCGCTTGACTTGGATGTCAAACATGGAATTGGGGTTGATTTTCACTTTATAGTGCTCCTCCAGGTGAGTGGCAAACTTCAGCTTGTTCTCCTGTAGCAGGGAACACACACACACACACACACACACACACACACACACACACACACACACACACACACATACACACACACTTAGCTCTTTGCAACAAAACTGCAAACAAAATGCCTTAGTCTACATCTAACTTACCTGTTTGACATTGGCAATATCACGAATGAAAGCATCGTCGTTAACGAAGTTGTGCAGCTTTCTCAACTGGCTCAGGTCACGAATGAAATCCTCTCCAATTTTCTAGCACACAGAAACAACGTTTTCGATAATGAATATCGTAGTTTTGTAGATAAATGCTGTTAAATAAACTAAGGCGATGTTGTTAGTGGTCACTAAACTGATATTTTGGTCAAGTCTACTCAACATGCGAATATAGGTAATATGGTTAATTGCATAAAACGTGCTTGATGTCTGTGTACTAGGCTAAGAACAAGACATAACAACAGTATGACTCACTATAAGCTAAAAGTAGAATACCAGGGCTCTCAAGTTTTAAAAACAGGCAAGCGTGACATTCCCTTCCCCCCTCCCAAAAAAAAAAAAAATACAATAATGGAGGACTTATTGTGTTTGGAAAGAATCACTGACTGCAATTTAACCAAATACAAAGAATTTGCTTAATTTCCATTTATTAATTTGTGTGTGTGTGTGTGTGTGTGTGTGTGTGTGTGTGTGTGTGTGTGTGTGTGTGTGTGTGTGTGTGTGTGTGTGTGTGTGTGTGTGTGTGTGTGTGTGTGTGTGTGAGTGAGAGAGAGAGAGATAGATTATGACTGGTGTTGTTTATTGTAAGTGTTTGTTGCCTTTTTGGACACCTTTATTATTTGTAATGTTGCTCCCATTTAAAACAGTTCGGTTAAAGCCCAGACATTTTTAGGGTCATGATTGAGGACAATGTCCCGTCCAGAGACAAGCTGTTTCGTGTTGAGGTTTTGTTCAAACCGACCATCGAAAATACCCTCGATAATGTATATGGTTTTTTTTTAATTGGTTGTTGCGTTAAATCTTACAAAGATAATGCTATTTTCTGATTGGCTGTTGTGTAGCTTCTTTTTGATTGGCTGATAAGTGTCAAGTGAGACTAAGAACTCCAGGGGAGACGCGCTTGATTCCTGCCCGGTTCCATAGAGACAGCGATGCGGACTGATATATTTTGGGCGCCGCGGCTTATTACAGTAAATATATGATAAATAGTCAAAAAGTTTTTCTGCGTGAGAAATACGATGCGTCACACTTGACAGCCCTGAGAATACCCAGGGTATGTATAAATATAAACCAAAATAACGTGTAACTCATTAATACTGGAATGTTATGGTGGCAGCCATCTTGGACAACAAAAGTCACTTATCTCCTTAAGTGTCAACTTTCAAAGTCTGAATCAAGATAGATACTTGATGTTCCATTGTTAACAATATGTAAAAGACATCAAATATGTATTTGCTGATTAATTGCACTGAGCAGAATTTTTTTAAATAGAGAAAAGTTTTTTATACTTACCTCAGCAATAACCTCAGCCAGGCCAGGGTTGCACATCACAAGCCAACGACGAGGGGTGATGCCATTGGTTTTGTTCTGGAATTTGTGTGGGTCCATCTCATAAAAGTCCTTAAAACTATTAACACATTTCATAATGGTTATAAAGCAAGATGCATATATTATGATATATCTTATAATTGTATGTGTGCGCGTTGTCCGAGTCGTACATACACAGAAGCTTTGAGGATATCTGAGTGAATTTGTGCCACACCGTTGACTGCATGGGAGCCGACGATGCACAGGTGTGCCATGTTGACCCTTTTAATTCCTCCTTCCTCAATCAGAGACATGCGGCACAGGCGGTCCATATCACCAGGGTACAGGGAAGCCACACGCTACACACAGAAGATCACACACAGAGTCTGTGAGCACAAGATGACCATATACAGCCACGAATGCCAAATATTGAGCATTCATTCATTCATTTTCTACCACTTATCCGAACTACCTCGGGTCACGGGGAGCCTGTGACTATCTCAGGCGTCATCGGGCATCAAAGCAGGATACACCCTGGACGGAGTGCCAACCCATCACAGGGCACACACACTCTCATTCACTCACACGCTCACACACTACGGACAATTTTCCAGAGATGCCAATCAACCTGCCATGCATGTCTTTGGACCGGGGGAGGAAACCGGAGTACCCGGAGGAAACCCCCGAGGCACGGGGAGAACATGCAAACTCCACACACACAAGGTGGAGGCGGGAATCGAACCCCCAGCCCTGGAGGTGTGAGACGAACATGCTAACCACTAAGCCACCGTGCCCCCCAAATATTGAACAGAAATCTGTAATTTTATATACAGTTCATGTACAAAGATTTCATGGACTCAGATTTGGAAGATTTTGGGTGTTTTGATAAATTTTAGTTACTTCCTAAGTTTAGTTATATACATATAGAATGTACATATAATGGCTTATAAATAAACAAAAGTGATGTTGTTAGTGGTCAGTAAACTGATTTTTTTGGTCTAGTCAACAATGGACTATAGGTAATATGTCTCATTACCTAAAATGAGCTTGACACCCCTGTACTAATCTAAGGACCCCATATGATTTACTGTAACCTATAAATATGAATCAAATAAAAACCTTTAACTCAGTGTTGTAATGTATGAAACAGCCATATGATTGAAAAGAGATTAGTTATTTTATATACAGTTTATAGGTGGTTATTTTATTTTCCTTTAGACTTTAGCTCTATTAGTTAACTGACACTAGTCACTCATGCTTATCTGACCTCCATGTGACGACGGTTGATCTCGTAAACAATCTCAAGGTGGCGAGGTAACAAGGTCTGGAAGAGGTCAATAGGCCAGCGCTCCAAAGCCTCAGGCAGCACTGTGTGGTTGGTGTAGGCACAAGTCTTCACAGTGATATCCCAGGCCTTAAAACATAGCACAACATAACACAACACATACATTCAGTTCAATTCAATTCAATTCAATTTTAATTCACGTCTCAAAGCAGCTTTGCATAGAGCATAGAAACACACATAGAAATAGAATAACATTTTTTTAAAGTTTCAAATTAAGTTACTATTTATCTCTAACATTTATCCCTAATGAGCAGGTCTGAGGTGGCGGTGGCAAGTAAAAGTTCCCTGAGATGATATGAGGAAGAAACCAGGGCTCAGTAAGGAATCCATCCTCATTTGGGTGACACCGGACGGTAAATAATGTAAATGTAAATAATGTTTCATCTACAACAGTTTGTAGTCGAGTCGAATTGTGCAACCAAGAGCTTCTGGGCATATAGACATTCTACGGAACAATTCACTAATGCTCGAGAATGATATGATGTTCTGAGTCAACAATTCCTCTTACCTTATCCCATGGCAGCTTCTCTTCATCCACCAACACCCTCATCAGCTCAGGGATTGCAAGAGCAGGGTGAGTGTCATTTAGCTGGATGGCCACCTGAGGGCAGACAAGTGATATATATGGACTTAAAGATGGCAGACTCCATTAAGACAGCTGATTTAAGAAAACATGAGAAAAATGAGGTGATGAACAAGGGTGTTAATCCTTTACCTTATCAGGAAGAGCAGTGAAGTCGGTGCGCACAATCTCTCTGGAGCCAAATTTGGAGGCTTTAAAGCGACGGATGGTGTCCTGGAGAGTGGCAGAAACTACAAAGTACTCCTGTTTCAGACGCAGTTCCTTTCCCTCAAAGAACTGTAACAGGAGAGATTTATTTGTGTGTGTGTGTATTGTGTGTGTTTGTGTGTGTGTGTGTGTGTGTGTGTGTGTGTGTGTGTGTGTGTGTGTGTGTGTGTGTGTGTGTGTGTGTGTGTGTGTGTGTGTGTGTGTTAATATGCTAATAAAACAAAGCATACTTAGTTGAAATAATTAATTATCTCACGTTGTCATTGGGATACAGCACTCGAGAAATGTTCTCAGCCAAGTTGCGGTCCAGCACGGCCTGGATGTAGCCTCCAACGTTGACTAGAAACAAAAAGGACAAAAGTCTGTGTCTGATTCCAAGCAATGAAAGGGGTGCATAAGCTTATCATAATTCTTTTTGACTCACAGTCTTTCAGGTTGAAATCGCAAGGGGCCTTGGCAGACCACAGCCTCATGGTGTTCACAACATTGTTCCTGTAGCCTGGCACAGGAGTGTCATATGGCAAAGCCAACACAACCTGCCAGTAAAAATAAGTTAACAAAGCTCACATGACTTCCATGGTGTCTCAAAAACACACGCATGGTCAAAGAAAGGACGGTGGTTACCTGAGTGTCTACCCATTTGACACCATCTGGATGATGCTCTGTCCTGCCGTAGAAGTGAATGGGACGCATGTATTCAGGCCGGGCTTTCTCCCAAGGGTTGCCATAGCGTAGCCAATCATCAGCTTCTTCAATCTGTTAGTTATTAAGACTTCTAATCATGTTGTATTGTGATTATTAGAACAAGCTACTCTATCAAATTGTATATAAAACGAGGTGACAAATTAAAAGATAAACCAGGAGTTAAGTTGTATGGGGCATTTTGCTGGCATGGTTTGAGACTAGTAGACCCGAACCAGAAAAGATTATTAATTACTCAAACAATCAAAAAGACCTGACATTAGTTTAAACTGTTGATCAGCTATAATAAAGCATTTCTATCCTTATGGGTCTATTCTAGCATGACCCACATGCACCTGGGCTCAAAGAATAATCCAAGGAGGATATTCAAATGAAGGAGTGATCTTTTGAAGTAATGTTGCTCATCTTCTTAATACAGTTCCAGAAATGTGTAGAATCAGGGCCAATGTACACTGAAGCTTTTCTACCCCAAAGTCCCTACCCCTTAGTTGCACACTATTATTTCTTTAAATTACTCACTCACTCATTTTCTACCGCTTATCCGAACTACCTCTATCCCAGGCGTCATCGGGCATCAAGGCAGGATACACCCTGGATGAAGTGGCAACCCATCACAGGGCACACACACACTCTCATTCACTCACACAATCACACACTACAGACAATTTTCCAGAGATGGCAATCAACCTACCATGCATGTCTTTGGACTAGGGGAGGAAACCGGAGTACCCGGAGGAAACCCCTGAAGCACGGGGAGAACATGCAAACTCCGCACACACAAGGCGGAGGCGGGAATCGAACCCCGACCCTGGAGGTGTGAGGCGAACATGCTACCCACTAAGCCACCGTGCCCCCTTCTTTAAATTATTATTATTATTTTTTTTTTTTTTGTAAAACAGTGATGGTTGACTCACCTGCCAGCCATTTTCAATTTTCTGGTTGAAGATGCCAAACTCATAGCGAATTCCGTAGCCATAGGCAGCCAAACCGAGAGTGGCCATAGAGTCCAGGAAGCAAGCTAACAGTAGGGATAAGAGGGATAGTGTGGACACAGAGTGAGTAGGAGACAATTAACTACACTCTTTTAATGCTTTTTAGCTTTTGTCACCATTGCCGGTGATGCAATCACTGGTCCTTAAGTGAAACGATGCCATCAGTGGTGATTGAAACTTAATTAAATTCCTTAAAATTGGCCCATAATGTACTATTATGTTCATAAAACCTGATGAGCCTTTTGTCTATCCATTTTTATAACCGTGACAAAAGATTCAATGAGCATTCTAAAACTATTAAAAAGACAAAAAGAAAGGAGAGAAGGGTACATACCAGCAAGACGGCCCAAGCCTCCATTGCCCAGTCCAGCATCCTCCTCAATATCCTCAAGCTCCTCCATGTCCAGGCCCAGCTACAACAAGAGCAGTTTTGTCTCAGTTTTTAAAAAAATGACCAAAACTAAGCTGTAAAACTTTTGTGAAAGTGTAGATAAGGCACCTGGTACACAGCCTCATCACAAGCATTCTCTAAGGCCAGGTTCACCATAGTGTTCTGCAGAGTACGGCCCATGTAGAACTCCAGTGAAATGTAGTACACACGCTAGAGAGAAAGAAAAAAGAGAGTGATTTTAGCACTACACACTGAAGTAGGAAGTGGTGGCTCATAGGTTAAGGCTATGGGCTATTAATCAGAAGGTTATAAGTTCCTAACCCTGACAAGCTGTTACTGTTGGGTCCTTGAGCAAGACCTAGAATTCTAAAAGAACTCATGACCTTTAAATGTGTCAGCTAAATGTAAATTGTAATTTCTATGAATAGTTTATTCCTTTACTCCATCCAGGGTGTATCCTGCCTTGATGCCCGATGACACCTGAGACACAGGCTCCCCGTGACCCGAGATAGTTCGGATAAGCAGTAGAAAAGTGAGTGAGTGAGTGAGTGAGTGACTGAGTTAATTCCTTTATGATTCCTGAAGAAACATTCATTTTAACCAATTATTGCCATCTGATGTCATCAGTACGAGCTTCCTTCTTTTCTCACTACAAATCCTTCTGAATATTTCCTCGAAATTCCCACCAGATTTCCAGTTTCAAGGGAGGAAATGTGTTTTTTCAGCTCAGTAAATTTTGCTCGAATTTTGTCTAGCTAGTGTTAGCAGATAAGTGATTCAGCTAATTCAGCTGAATATAAATTTCAATATATAAAACAAAAAGAGTCTAGACCTTTTGTGCCGCTCAGTTCAACATTCATAGTACATTTCTACATTCAAATCACTCTTAGTGTTGTATGTTTGTGGGTGTCTTGCATGCTACTTGCATGGGGGGCAAGTCGTGGCCTAATGGTTAGAGAGTCTGACTCGTAATCCTAAGGTTGTGGGTTCGAGTCTCGGGCCGGCCACGACTGAGGTGCCCTTGAGCAAGGCACCGAACCCCCCAACTGCTCCCCGGGCGCCGCAGCATAAATGGCGGCCCACTGCTCCGGGTGTGTGTTCACTGCTGTGTGTGTGCACTTTGGATGGGTTAAATGCCGAGAACAAATCTGAGTATGGGTCACCGTACTTAGTTGTATGTCTCTCACTCCTCTACAGCGAGAGTTTTAAAGAATAAAGAAAGAAAGATAGGTAGAGTGGTGCCTTTTAGCTCTTGCAACAAAAGCTAATGTATTAATTAGGGTTAAGTGGTCAACTGCAGTAACCATGATAACCATTTTATTATTTTTCGTTGTTGTCGTTTTTTTTTTTTTTTTTTCAATATAGTGGTTTAGTACTAGAAAGAGTGCACACTGAGGACATCCTCTGGGAATGACAGGTTTAAAGATGTTTTCTTCCGGAAACAACATGATGTCTCAGTTGTTGACAACATTTTCAAATTTAAGAAATGGCCTGGTGGATTTCTGAAGAAATGTCCTGAAAGGGATTGAAGACAAACTGATTAAACAGAACAAACTGAACCAGTGGTTGCTGATCACTTTGAGCCCAAGAACCTCTATAGAAAATATTGTTGTCTACAACCAAATGTTTAGAAAATTTTTTAAATTTTTAAAATGTTGATAAAATTTAACAGGACCAGTGGATTGCACTTTTAGACCCAAAGCAAAATCTTGCACCCCAAAGAGTTTTTTTGCTAGGTATAGCAAGTAATTATCCGAAACAATTTCAAGGAATGACATCTCTGTAAGATTAGGTGTGTAGGAGTGTGCACCATGCAGCAAATTACAAGAAATGAAGGATGAAGCATCTGTTGGCTTTTTTAACATGTGACCATTTCGGTTACAAGAAAGTAATCCAAGAACCATCAAGAAAGTCATTGTGCATAGCAACACCCAAGCCTCATCCCACCCATGTTGCATGATAGAATGCTGTGTGCTGTAATGTTACTTCGAGGCCTGGATCATGGATCGCTGATAGACCAAGGAATCAGTCCATCCATCCATCCATCAATCCATCTAGCCATTATCTCACAGCTCCGGTCCCCTGTTCGATCCTGACCTTGTATTACTGACTATTCTTCCCATGTCTTTTACATGTCCTTCCCAGACCTGCTTGGGTTTCCTCTAGGTTGTCTGGTTTCCTCTGACCTCCCCAATGTATGTTGATAAATAGGCTATAATCTTAGCCCTGACCAGTGTAAAGTGCCGACTGAAGATGTATTTTATATTAACTAAAACTTAATTCAGGTTCTTCACAATAATGGAAGCTCCATTAGTTACTAAATCACAATCACGTTACTTTCACCTTCACTGATCTTCACTCTGTATAAAATTACTGTGTGGATATAATCACATATCAAGCTCATAATTTGTGGAAATTACAGCGATATCCTCCTGTTCTAATGAAGCTCTAAAGAGCTTTCATGACCTTATCACTGTCAGAACATTGTCTTTAGATGACATTTATTATAGGCTGGTTTTTGACTTATTTTAGTTTGGATTAAACCCATTCATTTCATTTGTACAAGTCAAAGAGACAAATCAGGAAAAAATTAAAAAGAATAATACCAGATTTTATTTAATAACTTTATTTTCTAATCAATAGTACAACAAAATTTTGTTTAAAAAAAAAACATCCTGGACTATGCTTAATGGACTCTGTAGTACTTTTTTTTTTACATAAATGTGTAATGAATAAATGCATAAATACAGTACAACATAAATTGGGTGAGTGTATCATTAACAGTGCAGAGCACAGGCTGAAACCATGTTCCCAAGTTTATAGGTTTTCTTGTAATAACACTGTTATAGGTGTGTGTGTGTGTGTGTGTGTGTGTGTGTGTGTGTGTGTGTGTGTGTGTGTGTGTGTGTGTGTGTGTGTGTGTGTGTGTGTGTGTGTGTGTGTGTGTTTATTTACTTATAGGAAACAGTGGAACACTGTTGCTTAAAAAGAGTTTTCAAAGCCAGATTAAAATGTCCATGTCTGTGCTTATTTTCATAAATCAGTAATTATATAATTAATTATTATAAACGACTTCATATATTTGACCATAATAGCTTAATACCAAATATATACTTTAGCATAAAGGCTGTATGTAATCTATTTTGTGAGATTTGTTTGAATATGATGTTGCTTAGATTCAAATGACATTGTTGTTATGATGTTTTCTTTATTTTATTTTTAATTTCTCACTTTGTTTTCACTGAATAGAATTTATTTGCATTTAAATTAGCATATGTAAATACTATATATTGGATACTGATTCTGTTCTTTATTTGAATGCTATATAATTTTTTAGATTTTTGTTTTTATTTTTTATTTAATGTTATTGTTAATGTTTATTCCTTTTTTTATTTAGCATTTTTAGAGGAATACAAGTTTTTCCTGGTCTCTAAATCTAATGACCAGCTATCATGGGCCAACAGTTTTGCTGGAGCTCATCAGAGTTCAGATGTTTTCCCTCTTGCTGTTGAACATGCTGCCTAGTATAAATGGGTGTGTGAAAGAAAAGGGGTGGTGGGTTCACGGGGTCTAGGACTGCTGTATAAGGGGAAAGGAAGGTCACTGGTGTTATGTAACAGTGGCATTTTGATTGCAGTAAAAATAACCACTCAGGGGTCACAAGAAAAGGTTATGGAGTTCTTACGACTGCAGTGTAACAGTTTGAGAAGCCACAACAGTTTGAATACAAAAAGGGTTGATTTTAATAGATAATATGACTGTCATTCTTTTATGTAGACTTCGGTCTATATGATCCACTCTACTGGTCTTGGTTTTCACATCAGCCTTGGATTTCAGCCCAAGTTTCCTATAGTGACCTTTCATCATATGAGAGAATGACTCTTGACCTTTGCAGTAAAGATACTTTAAACTCCCAGCAACTTTGAGCTTAGTGGGAAGAGAGAAGGTCAGAGGTGCTGGAAATGAACCGAGCTATTTCACACTAATAGCCTGACTAAAATGCGCCCACGTCGCTGTTAGCACACTAGCACAACAACACAGTGTAGATATTTGACACGAATTGTGCAGTGGCACTTCAAATTGGAAAATTGGAACCATTAATAGGAACATATGCTTGGTGTCAACTGCAATTTGCATTAAGTGGAACAGCTCATTGGGTTTCTGATGAGCAAATGTGTACACTAAGCATGTATTGAATGTAATATTAAATTAAAACAAGATTGAATCTGCATTTTAATATAATGTGAGTTCAAACCATTTTAGTTGAATATTAACAACAACAAAAAAAACAACAACAAACAGTATACTGCATCTCTATATAGTTCACTGAGGATTAAGGCCGGAACAGTGACCACACGCACGTACAGTAATGAATATTTCACATCAATGTGCATTATGCTTCATAAAATGATTATGTTCTACAATTCTGTGAACAGAAATAGTTTATTCAGAGCATATTATCATTCCATCCCAGTGAGAACACCAGCACTGTATACTCAAAACGACTCAGAGGTCAACGTATATGAAGTTCTCTTCACCGTGTCAAGAAGATGCAGTGATCATTAATACCCACGCTTTATCATCCAGCCCTGCAATCCGGTGTGCACACTATAAGCTTTAATATACTCCAAGATCATTAAGATCAGTGTATTCTTTTTAGCTAAAGACTTAGTTGTTATACAGAGGCTTCCAGATCATCCTAAGATGAGCCTTTTGTCAATGAAGAGGTCAGATAAGGTCATGGATGGATATTTATGGCAACATTAATGTAACAGAATTTCCCCAACAAGCCAAAACTGTGGCATTGCTAATGAGCTGTAGGAATGTAAGAATGCTAAATAACATGCTGCATGAGAACCACGAGAGAGTGAAATGGTCCTTGAATAACCTGCTCTTTGGCTAGATGAAAATGAAATGCAAACTCTTTTACTTATTTATCACATTGATTTAATTTTATTGCACATATTTGAGAACAGGGCTTATTAAAGCACATTTTTCTTGTTTATAACTATGGGAAAGGCCAAAGAAATGGACCTGAGCATGATTTGAACAGGTTGCAAGATTGGAATCTTGGGTAGGTTTAGTGTGTGTATATTTTCTAATGAATTTATTTGGATAAAATGACTTGTTTGAATTTGTTCAAATTTCTCATTAGGTCAGGTCAGTGTTTATAGAATTTGGTTATGAACACTGCTGACTCAGCCGGATAGATGTTCAATGCTGAACTTGATCACACCTCTGAATATAGTATGTAGACTAAAAAACATAACCTTATTTTGCATAACCTTAACTCTAACCCTGTTCTGATATCTGGAATTGTCCAACTTGTCCTTTCCTTGTGAAAACTGAAATCTCTGACTTTGTCAAATGTTTTCAAATTGATTTTTGCACTTCACAGATTTTTACTGTTAAATATTATTGCTCATTTTAAAGGGTGTTAAATATATCAAGAAAACATAAACTGTGAATTGTGGTATGCATTGTGTTGACTACATTATTTTAAACAATATGTGAATGTAAATGTAAAACCAGATTTAGATGTTTAATCTGCTGAATCTATATTATGTCTATTTTCAAAGTACCATCAAACTTTTTCAGTTCGTTAAATAAACGGCTTTAAATAAAAATGATTTCTTCCCACCTCCCAAAAAAGTCGCATAGGAGTGTTAGAGTCTTAAATGAATATTAGCCTGTGTGTGTGTGTGTGTGTGTGTGTGTGTGTGTGTGTGTGTGTGTGTGTGTGTGTGTGTGTGTGTGTGTGTGTGTGTGTGTGTGTGTGTGCGCGCGCGCGCGCGCGCGTGTACTGTATGTGCGTGTGTGTGCGTGTGTGTGGTTGTGGTTGTGGTGTGTGTGTGTGTGTGTTCATAATATTCTGTGAGGCACTGTGTTATTACTGCCTTCTGACCTAAAATCCACCACAGTCCTGATCAGGATAACATGCTTACTGATGATGAATGAATGAATGAACGAAGGAATGAATTAATGGATTTATTAATTCATTAATTCCTTAATTCATATGGTTCATATGTACTTTAACTTTATTTACTGTATCTTTTCTTGTAGCTGGATTGGTCTATTTTTCTTGTATACCTTTTATATGTATTTTTCCCTTTTCAAAGGTGAGTGGAAAAAAACACTGATAAAAAAACCTGCATAGGCAAATAAAAATCTGATGTATGGCATGTAAATAAAACAAATATCTAAGTCTATACATTTCATATATGTGTATATGCAGTAAGCTATATTTTGAACGGTAAGAAATGTATGCAGATATTTTTTCACCTCTGGTCCTGGGGGACTTCACTTACTTTAGGGTCCTTCTCATAGTAGTGCTGCTGGGTTCGGATCCACCTGCCCACCAGGTGGTCCCTCACCGTGTGCGCCAGGGCGAAGTAGTAATCCCTCTTCGTGGACACGTTTCTGTCCTTAACCAGTGTGAAGTGAAGGTGTCGGTTAAAGTTATTCTTAAGGTCCGACACATTCTCCACGCCAGCTAAACCTCTAACAGAAATCTGTTTCCTTTTCTCATGGTCCGACAGTGGCTTGGACATGATAGTGGATGAGCCCAGAAGACAGTAAACACACAGAACCGATCTTAGCAGAAGCCCAAAAACTGTCACCGCAACGCAGCTTCAACCCTGACAGCTGGACTTATTTAAATCCAACCTCATTAATATTCATAAACAGGCGGGTTTTTTTTTTTTTTAATAACACAGCTGGGCTATTAGGTTTAAACAGAAATTTAGATTTGAATAATGGACTACGATATGGGATGGGTTTATATACACACTATATATACAAATAGTTACACTCTATTCTATTTCCTTCAAAAGCAGTAACACCAGTGTGAAACTACAACTCCCAGAATCCTCTGCTGCATAATCGACGTGCCAGACACGTTGTGTGAGAAGTGGAAGACTAAGACATTAATATCTCTCTGTGACCCGAATTTAAAGGCCGTGATATTTCAAAGCATGCTTTGTGAATGTCAGAAGTTATCTTCATCTTGTCTAGTGTTGCAAGACCTACATGAGTGCTGTACTGTCATTTAAAAATAATAATAATTAATTAAGTAAGTAAGTAAGTAATTATATGAAATAAACTGTTGCTGTGTTTGCTCAACTGTGATGGCATGCAATTAATTAATTAAGTAATTAATTATATGAAATAAACTGTTGTTGTGTTTGCTCAACTGTGATGAGTTGTGACTCTTTTTTTTGTCATAACTAATAAATCACACATATTTATGCTGCAGTATATACATATCTCATACTGTACAATATGCATGTAACATTGCAGTATAGTGTAAAGCATAAAAGTTTATATGTAATCGTTTCTCAGACATTTACAAAATGACCAAATTGTGCTTGGAACAGTGTCGTTCAGGAAAATTGGGACAGTCTTCTGAATCATACAGTAAGTGGAGAGAGATAATGGAAGTGAAGTGATAATGGATACATGAATGAAACACCCTGGTACCAGTATGGTCAAATGATACGTTCATCGATTCATGGAAAGATGTTTCTATGAAGTATTTTAAGAAGCAGGGGAATACCGGGAAATATAGCTCATTATATAGACCTATTATGCTGGTATTGTAAGAAATAAATTAGAACCTATAACCTTTTAGTACTGGTTTTACTCTGTGATATTTTAAATATTGAGTAAATACATATTGAGTGTTAGGAAATATTCATTCATTCATTCATTCATTTTCTACCGCTTTATCCGAACTTCTCGGGTCACGGGGAGCCTGTGCCTATCTCAGGCGTCATCGGGCATCAAGGCAGGATAGACCCTGGACGGAGTGCCAACCCATCGCAGGGCACAATAATTGAGTATAAAATTGCAGAATACTGAATTTTCTATAAACCCTGTAATAAATGAAGGGCTGTAGAATTGCACATAGACCGATATCTTAAATTGTAGTTATTTTTACTGAGTAAAGCATGTTCATAAAATACCAGAAAATGATGGTGATGGATTTGAAGATTTTTTTGAGAGAACTTTTCCTTATTGAATAATTGAACATGTGTCCCAAATTCCTGAAAATCTATTAGTCATGGTCTTAAACATGCTTTTCAGTTTGGCTTTAAATAAGTGCAAGCCATGATTATTTAGAATAAGATAGAAACATTTTCCTTCATGTGTAGGCCTTTAACACCTTGGGGATTTCTGTGACATATTAGGTGTTAAAGATTTCTTTTTATTAATGACAAGAGATCCTAGACAATTTAAACGTCCAAAATCTGTAACAATATAATCTAATATAACCTTTTAAATATAGATATACACTGAAACATTATTTGTCAAACCCTGCTGTGTATTAAAAGGCCATAAACTCTCTGAATAAGAAGAAAGGCTTTCCTTGTCTTTTGTACCTTTAGTGTGTCGCTATTACATGTGAATATAGTTTAACTTACTTAATAATTTACATGAGACTCCATAATTAAACTTTAAGGACTGTCCTTGTACCTTTAACAAGCTTCCTTACTTTAAAGGTACACTACACGTGGCTTTGCCAGGTTAAAGATACACAGTATAGACATATATACTGTATGTGACAAGAAAATGTATGCTTTGTACATTAAAGACAGTATAAACTTTATGATTCTGTGTATGATTTCACATGATCTCACATCAATGTCTGTGAAAACTACAGAATAATGTGTTTGAAATGCAGGCCCTTGCAATCGTCAGAAACGTTAGTTAGATAGTTCACTTTTATTAAACAGTCACAAGGGGGCTCTTGCACTCCCATGTGCACCTTAAAGATTAGACAAATTTTGATGCAGATCCAAAACTGCATGTTTAAACTGTAAATACAAAATAATATAAAAATTATCAGAACATGAAATCGACCAAATTCATGGTAGATGAAATCTACCTCACCGGACGTTACAGTATTTTGGTATAGACTGTCCTACGTAAACTCTAGAAACAACTCTAGATAAAAAAAAAAAAAAAAAAACATGAGATCAAGAGTTTCTGAAATACTCATTTTGCTTTCCAAATGATTTTAGAAGTACAAAGTTTTTTTTATTATTTATTTGTTTGTTTGTTTGCTTGTTTTATGCAAACAAACAAACAAATAAATAATAAAAAAAAACTTTGTACTTCAAAAAGTGGTGGAAATAGTCATTTTAATAGTTGTATTAGTTATTTAAGTTAGCCAGTTTGACTGATGGGTTTAACAAGAGAGCAACCCGTAGCCTCGAGCGAAAGTGGAGAAAAACTACAGTAAATTAGAGGTTTTTAGAAGGACAGTATGTCGAGCTATAGACAGGCTCTAAAAACTGCTAGGGCTGAGCACCTGAGCAAACTCATAGAAAATAACCAGAACAATCCCAAGTTTTTATTTAATACAGTGGCTAGATTAACAAAAAAAAACAGAAATCCGAACACACTATTCCATCACAGTTCAGTGCTGAAGACTTAATGCGATTCTTCACTGGTAAAATTGAAAGCATCAGGAACAAAATAGTTGATGTTCAACATATGAGAGCACCTTGTGACCCAGTCTCACCTACAGCTCTACACTCACAACTACAGAGCTTTACAAGTACAGGACAGGAAGAGTTACGTAAGCTTATTACTACAGCTAAATCAACAACTTGTTCACTAGACCCCATCCCAACTACATTACTGAAAGAAGTGTTACATAAAGCTGGTCAGCCTCTTCTTAATATCCTTAACTCCTCACTATCTTTAGGTTATGTCCCTAAATCTTTCAAGTTGGCAGTTAAGAAACTAGTAATGCATTAAGAAGTTTCTCATTAAGAAACAGAATTTAGATCGTAATGAACTATCAAATTACAGACCTATCTCACACCTTCTGTTTATGTCTAAAATACTAGAAAAGATTGTCTGTTCAACTGAGATCCTTCTTACAGGAGAACAATATCTTTGAAGGGTTTCAGTCAGGTTTCAGACCGCATCATAGCACAGAAACTGCACTTGTGAAAGTTACAAATGACTTGTTCATAGCTTTGGACCAAGACTGTATGTCCTTACTAGTTCTACTTGACCTTCGTGCTGCATTCAGCACTATAGAACATAACATTCTCCTAGATCGTTTACAAAATTACACAGGTATTCATGGACAGGCTTTAAGTTGGTTTAGATCCTACCTGTCTGATCCATACCATTTTGTAGAATTAAATGGTGAATCCTCAAGTTTATTTCCAGCTAACTATGGGGTCCCTCAAGGATCAGTCCTAGGACCTCTGCTTTTCTCGATATACTGTACATGCTTCCATTAGGGAACATCATTAGAAGACATGGGATTAGTTTCCACTGTTATGCTGACGATACACAGTTATATATCTCATCAAAACCAGACAAAATAGCTAAATTGTCAAAATTAACTCAGTGTGTTAGAGAGATAAAAGATTCCACTTACATTTAGAGGGATGTTTCGTTACTAGTAGCACAACACAGAAAGACCTGGGTGTTATATTAGACAGCAACTTTTCTTTTGAAAATCATATCGCCCATACCACAAAAACAGCCTTCTTCCACCTTAGAAATATTGCCAAGCTGAGAAACTTCCTGTCTGTTTCTGATGCTGAGAAGCTAGTTCATGCATTCATGACCTCTAAACTGGACTATTGTAATGCATTACTAGATGGTTGTCCTGCATCTTTAATAAATATGCTACAGTTAGTCTAAAATGCAGCTGCCAGAGTTCTCACTAGGACAAGAAAGTATGACCATATAACCCCAATTTTATCATCTCTACACTGGCTACCTGATAAGTTTAGAATTGATTACAAACTGTTGCTACTTACATACAAGGCTCTTAATGGTTTAGCTCCCATGTATCTACAGTAACTAGTCTTCTAACACGTTACAATCCTTCATGCTCCCTGAGATCAAAGAACTCAGGACTCCTAGTAGTTCCCAGAATATCTGTCTACTAAAAGTGGTAGAGCGCTTTCTTATTTAGCTCCCAAACTTTGGAATAGTCTTCCTGATAGTGTTCTGGGCTCAGACACACTTTCCCAGTATAAATGTAGAATAAAAACTTATCTCTTTAGTCAGGCATACACATAATACATCCTATAGTATTGTGCACTATTACATCAGACTTGCAAACATTATGAACAGCAGCTATGTTAATCCCTCTCCACTGCTTCTCTCTTTCTACCCATCCCGAGGCATCCAGAAATTGTACCGGCTCCGATCGTCTTCCGTACAATGAAGATTTTCGACCTTTTAGGCCGAATCTGAGAATCCTGAGGCATCTAAATATCTACCAGTTCCAGTTGGACTCTGCGATACTATAGAGAAGATGTCAACTCCATGTTATCTTTTGCATCAATACAACATTTGTCAGACTGTATATTTATATTCACACCCTCCAGTGTCACCCATATGAGGATGGGTTCCCCATTGAGTCGTGGCCTAATGGTTAGAGAGTCTGATTCGTAACCCAAAGGTTGTGGGTTCGAGTCTTGAGCAAGGCACCAAACCCCCCAACTGCTCTCCAGGTGCCGCAGTATAAATGGCTGCCCACAGCTTCGGGTGTATATGTTCATGGTGTGTGTGTTCACTGCTGTGTGTGTGCACTTTGGATGGGTCAAACGCAGAGAACAAATTCACCGTACTTAGCCGTATGTCATGTCACTAAATACCATCTAAGGAGTTTTTCCTTGCCACTGCTGCCTGAGTCACCTCAGACTTGCTCATTGGGGATAAATACATACACATTTAAATATATCTAATATTAATCTTGAATTTTGTATTCTATTAATCTATATGTTTTTCTTGATATTAACCTTTTGTTCTGTGTTTGTGTTCTGTAAAGCTGCTTTGAGACAATGTCAATTATTTACAAATAAACTTGAATCGAATTGAATTGAATTAAATTGAATTGAAGAGCAACTTTTATTTAAAGCTTTTACACACAATTATGATGTTTTGCCTGAAATCCTTAAGATTTGCTTGTTATATGCACGACTAACACCATGTACTAATGAATTAATCAGAAGTTAAATATCCTGTAAATAACCAGTATTTATCCTTGGTGCGAATGTGACTTGCTGTTTAGCTAATTACATTATCTACAGGAACTGATGTTAGACTATCATAGCGAATATTAACTAATTTTACCCCCAAATTATTTCAAATTAGAAAATGAATCAGTGAAGGAAATGAGTCCTTGCTTATTGAGGTAAAACTCAACACTGTAGCAGTGGTTTATCCAACACTAACTGTATGGTGTGGTATAAGATGCTGACACAAGATGATTTTTGAAAGATTTTTTTTAACAGTGATTTATCAACATTCAGACATTGGCTAGGTGAGAGCAGAGACATCTGTGAGTTGTACCAACTACTTTAAAGGTCTAAATAAAAATGTAAGGAACAGATAGTAAAGTTTTATTTTTTTTAATGAGAGTTCAGTAAAGTATTTTTTTCTTTTTCTCTTTCTGGCTGCTCCCCATTCGTGGTCGCCACAGGAGATCACGTGGTCCGAGCTCTGTAGAGCATAAATACCACAATATAATGCGTGTTGTAACTAAATACAGTTAATAATGTGTTTTTATTCCTGTACACAAGTAACCTGACAAGATGCTAGTGAGCATTGTAATAAAAAAATGGAAGGATTTCTAATAATAGTTTGAATCAAGACCATTTGTGCTACAGGCTGTGTTTTGAGAGTCAATGAGGAAATGTGTCTAGTGCTTTGAGGGTGTCGTGTTGAAGACGTGTGAAAAGAACCGTTCAGTTAACAACAGGAAATGCAAAGGCTGTAGGTTTCACAACAGACCGGAAACTGAGTGTAACACACAAGTTCACTGTGAACCTTGTATTTTGTTGTCTTCAGTTTCTCTCACTTTCAGGAACATTGTGTCTCTTTTCTTTCTTTCTTTTTTTTTGTTTTAAGCTGTACCACCTTGTTGCTACAAACCTTTAAAGTGAGTATGATTTAATGCATTAGTATCCACGAGCTTTTAGTAATGTTTTCATTTTTATATTTCCTTTCTTCTAATTATATATATATATATATATATATATATATATATATATATATATATATATATATATATATATATATATATATATACAGTATGATGCACTGCTGTTTGTACCTCAGCCATGGCCACTTACTCTGGGGTGTAGGAGTTTTTATAGTTGCGTGAGAATTAAATTAAACAGGATAGCTGTACCATCTTTTTGCTACAAACCTTTAAAGTGAGTATGATTTAATGTATAAGTATTCACAAGCTTTCAGTAATGTTTTTATTTTTATATTCTTTATTATTATTAATATTTATTCTAATGTTATTCTTCTAATATATATATATATATATATATATATATATATATATATATATATATATATATAAATATATATATATATATATATATGATGCACTGTTGTTTGTAACTCTGCCATGGCCACTTACTCTGGGCTGTAGGAGTTTTGAGTTTTTATAGTTGCATGAGAATTAATCATGGTTCTCATATCCATATAAATTGTTCTGAGCTCCCTTTTTATTTTCAAATGTTTGCACGGCTTCACATGCTTCTGCCATACAGTATTTGCAGAGTGACAAAGACGGATCAAAGAGAGGCGTGGAAAATCGAGAGGCGGAAAACAGGAGCAGAGGGAGAAAGAGAGAAAGAGATAGAGAGAGAGTGAGAGAAGCAACAGAAGATGGAGAGCATTTTATCGGATCAGTCAGCCAGCGTGGAAGAACTGGTGGAAGCCTGCATCAAAGCTTTCGGTCAGTAGTCCCACTCGCTCTTGTGTAAGCTCACTGATCAAGCAGCTCATATGCAGGCTGGACATTTCTCTGTGCTGATTAGAGGGATTCCCTCGCTTTCTGTGTCAGTGTGAATAAAGTACTCTTGACCTAAACAGTCCATCTTCTGTTTTGTCTTTCTCATTAATTCAGGAACAGATATGACGGCAGTCAGTTTAATCATGCATAAGTCATACTCAAAGCTCATTCTCTTTCTCTCTCAGATGATGAAGGAGTGCTAAATGATGCCTCCTTGGTGCGGATGTTCCTCATGATGCATCCCTGGTACATTTCCTCCTCTGACTTTGCCAAGAAACTCCTTCTCAAGTATCCTTTCCTTCTATGGACAAAAATAGCACACTGCGATTAGATGGCCAAACAATGTGATGATAGTATATTTACATCATGAACTGTTTGTTAAGGTTATAGCAAACAACAAATGATGCCATTTGTTATAAAATTAAACAGTATTTACAGAATGTTCTATTCAAAACCATGACGATGAATCATGATGAATGTCATGACTGATGGCTAAAAGTTAGTGAAAGAGCAGGAGCTTTCTGCAATGAGTGACATATCAGTAGGAAAACCTCCTTGTTCTGACTGATTGGATGTTAATATTCTACTTCATTTGTTTTTTTACTGGGTAAGCCAGGGGTTTTCCTCTGACTAGATACTTTAAAAACAGCTGCTAAAAATGTGGTTTTATGCAAAGCAGAGTAACTTTTACCACACTGAATTTGGACGTACAAAAATACGCAGCTTGTCATTGTAGTTACAGTTTTGTCTCTGGAAATGTCTTTGAAAAATAATAATAGCAGATAATAATTAGCATATCAACCATTTAAACCTTTTCTTTGTTAAATTACAACGTTTATATTAAGTTGTTTGTAATTAAGCATAGATTATATGGCACGTCTGCCATACAAGTTCCTGTGAATGATTATTATAGAAATGATAATGTATTAGATCTAGTATATTTGTATAAACCTTGCAGACAGTACTACAGCTGTAGTACACCCACTGTCGAATCAGAGTCAAGAATTCAACAAAGCTGTAATTTGATACAAATTTTAAAATTTTCAGGGTTTTTTTTGTCATTGTTGTTGTTGCTGTTGTTGTTGTTGTTGTTGTTGTTGTTTTAATCATCCCAGTGATGATCAAATCACTCACAGTAAAAAGTAGATGTAAAAATATAGTTATTTTTGCTCAATAATGTTCGACCAATAATGTAATGACGATTAACATGCATCCTGTGCGGCTGTACTTCTGTGCATTCTGCACCCCATACTTCATTCTCCTAACATCATAACTGACTGGAAGGCATAATTTACCTCTCTTGGATGTCAAGTTTTTTGCACTGAGCGCAGTTTGTCATGTGCTGGTGCTGTCACTGTGAGAAATGCTTTGCACTGTCACATGTTCATTTTTCACACCTTTCTTGTATTGAATTACACTGACAAAATGGAGATTTACCGTAACATAATAACAGGTCTCAGAATTGCTCTGCCGGTTGCCGTTCTCAGATTTGTCATCTTGTCAAGTAAGTTCAAGAATCAAATCAGGAATCAAATTTGTTTGCTGACCTGTAAATAAAGCTCGTTCAGTTTGATGCACCTTTAAAGCATTGCGACTCACAGAAAATGTCTGTGGCGAGACCGCCCAAAGCACTCATTGTTTTCATGTAGCATGGAGACCTATTTCATGCCTTACTAAGCTCCACACTCTCTCACCCTCGTTCTTCCCATCTTGCTGTCTTGCCTCCTCACAGGTACTGGATGAGCGAGTTCCCAGCTGAGTTTGACCTGAACCCAGAGCTGGCAGAGCAGATCCGCTGTCTGAAAGAGTTGCTTGTGCAGAACGGTGATGTGAGGCGAAGTCTACTCATAGATATAGACAGTGTGTGAGTCAGACAGCACACTACAGATATCTACTTCATTTTTTCACGAATAGAGTCACATGGGTTCAGGATGAGCATCGAATTATGAAGATCGTATTATTTATCCACATTTCCATGTGTTTTGAGAGCTAATTAACCTCTGCATCTGTTCAGTTATCTTCAGAATCCGATTTTATCCCAGTCAGGCTTGGGGCAGATCCCGGGCCTATCCAGGGAACCCTGAATTCAAGGCAGAATAATTTCACTATATAAAAATATATGCACACATTCACATCTAGGGGCAATTTAATATAGCCAGAAGAACATTTGAAGCTACACTCACACAGCACAGGAGTATTAAATGAACTATTTTCTTTTTTAAGTGGATTAGATGTGCTAAATTGTCTTTGAGAAAAGTTATTTATTGGAGCTTTTCCATCATTGACTTTCCACTATCAAATTTATTGGAGTTGACATTATTTATTACTCTAATTGTTTTTCAATTAATGTTAGAATTAAACTCCTTTTAGATGAAGCAACCGATCAAACTATAGAACTATAGAAAGGCATCTTTGATTTCCATTATGCTGTAACAAAATGAAAAAAGATAGACACCCTGATTATGCCTCATGACTGAGAACCATGCTACAAACGATCCAATGAACCGATTCATGCCGCACCGTATGTCATTTATTTTGTTGTTTGATTGTCTGTTTTTAGTAATTAATTTAATGGTTAATGCTCTGTGATAACCACAAGCCTGAGCATATGAGTTTGCTAATGCACATGATTTATTACTCGCTTCAGCCCATCATATGAGTGGAAGCGGCAGGTGGCCTCGAGTATACAGAAGAAGAGTAAAACCTCTCTGCTGTTTGACCATTTGGACTCCTCGACCCTGGCCGAGCACCTGACCTACATGGAGTACAAATCCTTCTGCAAGATCCTGGTGAGGCTCAAACCTGACCTGTCTAAGTGTGGCAATTACTGTGAAGGTTTGACCCTTGCAATAAATCCCTTCGACACCCTCAGAGAAAGTAAAGATAAAATAGGATCAAATTACACACACTAAAAATAATAATCACAAAAATATTTCCTTTGTTGTGTCAGAAATATAGATATAAATGACCACCATAGTGGAACCTACTGTGGTTAATTTCCATAAGAATCCACTGCTAATCCAATCGACTCATGTGGTTTAGAATCCACGACAATGAATATCGCTTGCTAGCTAGATAACCACATGCTTGCTAGCGAGCTAGTTATACAATGACAGTTGGTCAAAATGAACTGCCCAGAGTGAAATACTTTCTAGACTTGAGTTGTAGAAGAAGAATAAATTAAGCACACAGTTTCTGTCACCGAGAAGAGGACAGGTTCCTATGCATCTGCTTCCTCTCAATGTTTTATTCAGGCAATCAATTTTTCCTTTCCACTATTCCACTGCTCATTAGGGATCTACATCTGGATTTCTTTAGAACTTCTTTTTCAAATATATATTGTTAAAGGCACTAAAGAAACTAAATGTCTGAATTTCTCCAGTTCCAGGACTACCACAGCTTTGTGATGCAGGGCTGCACTGTAGATAACCCCATCCTGGAGCGCTTCATCACTCTTTTCAACAGAGTGTCACAGTGGATCCAAATGATGGTGCTCAGTAAACCTACAGCCCAGCAGAGAGCCACTGTCATTGGTGACTTCATTAAAGTGGCCCAGGTAAGACCAAGATTCATGAGTTAGCAAGGCAACTTTTAAAAACGCAGAGTTGTTAATGTTGTGTGTTTCCGTGTTTACTTATTTTCAGAGGTTGCTGGAGCTGCAGAACTTTAACACTCTAATGGCAGTGGTAGGGGGTCTGAGTAACAGTTCAATGTCCAGGCTAAAAGACACTCAGGCTCTGATTAGTAGTGATGCTCGAAAGGTAAAAATCTATTTACAGCACTTATAAAGCTTGTTTCCAAATCCAGATGGAAACCACTAAGCATAGATTTTCCCAATGTATCTGTATTTCTCATATGAAAGTGATGGCGAATGAATATGAATAACCATAACCATGTTGGTGTCACAGTTTGAAGTGTATTTTAATAAGAAATGGATCTTTCTTCAGCCAACAAGTATAGCATTATCCATTGTGTTTCCAATCAGGATTTCACGATATCTCAAAGTGTTCTAATTTTTTTGTCACTCTGACTATTTAGCGCTGCTACTTTCTGACAGTTTTCATCATATTTTATCAGGTATTTGATGGGCTTGCGGAGTTGATCACATCCAGTGCAAACTACAGTCGCTATCGACAGCGCTTTTCAGAGTGCACCGGCTTCCGTTTTCCCATCCTGGGTGTCCATCTGAAAGACTTGATCGCTGTTCATGTGGCCCTTCCTGACTGGGCTGACCCAGAGAAAACCCGAGTCAACCTTACCAAGACACAGCAACTCTACACCATCTTGCAGGAACTGGCACTGATCCAGGCTACACCACCTGACATTGATGCTAACCCAGATCTCCTCAACCTGCTTATTGTGAGTGTGGGCATGCGGGGTCCTACATACGAGGATCATCAACTTAGGAAGTTGAAACAGAGGCCTGACTGAGGCAGGAATGAACATTGGACAAGAGAGTTGCCAAATTTATGGTTTAACTTTAAATTTGCCTAGATTAATAATGCTCTACTGTCTCCAAGTTCTTATTTTAAAGCAAATAATTGAAATAAAATCTAATACATTTCTGCAAACAAAGGCAAAGTGTTAGTATAGACAGACTGTCTGCGATGAACCAAGATATATTTTGAAGCACAGAATGATATAGTATGATGTACAGAACCAATATATATATAATGAAGACTGGAAGATAGATAAAATAATAATAATAAAAATTGCATCTCTCTGAGGATAAAAACAGCTTCCTTTTATAATGGTTAACATTTTGCAGCGTTAAAATATCAGATTTGTTTATTCAATTTAAAGTTTGTGTATTGTTTGTTTGTTTGTGAAAAACTTTTCTCTTTCGATGAGTTAGGTGTCTCTGGACCAGTACCACACAGAGGAAGAAATCTATCAGCTTTCACTGCAGAGAGAGCCACGCAGTCTGAAATTATCGGTGTGTTCCTTTCACTGGTATCACTTTTCCATAAAGCACCTATCAGAACCTTGTGACAGAAACTTGCCTCAAATTACTACCATTTACGACATGGTTTTGACAGATTAATGCACTGATTTTGATTGCATAACCCACTTACTTGGGCTTGCAGCTGGGAAATTGGACTACTACCCTGTAATTATTCTTTTTAGTCATCAGACAGGAGTCATTTGTACAAATCTATCAGTGCCATGCTATATTTGACTTGCCATACTGACTTCTCCATTTATTTTGGCTTGTTAGGCATCCAACTCAAAGCCACAATCTCCTTTAATAGAGCAATGGGCGTCTTCAGTCAAACCTAAGGCCGATCCAGTGATCATCAACAAACACATCGAGAAGATGGTGGAGGCAGGTTATTCATTCATGAGTATATTTTGTTTCGTCTGTGAATTTTTTTAAAATGAACCAGAACTTGCTGAACTATGGCTTTATTTTTCAGTCTGTATTTAAAACCTTTGATACGGACGGTGATGGCTACATCACTCAAGAAGAATTTGAAAGCATCAGAAGCAACTTTCCGTATCTCAGCAAGGTTGATGACCTTGAACACAACCAGTGAGTTGGGATTTTCTTATTTGGGGGGTTTATCTCTACATTCTGATACATGTACTATACTGGATAGCCTCAATTTTCTGTCTTTCACCTAAAGCGGTGGCAGAATTAGCCGAGAGGAGATGATTGAGTTTTTCGCCAAGGCCAACTCTACGCTGAACTGTAAGATGGGTTTTGTGCACACATTCACTGCCATGAGCTGCTTCAAGCCCACAGTCTGTCAGCACTGCTCAGGCATTGTGAGTACAGTATGCACACACATTTTGAATATGATCATGTAAGTAAGATAAGAGAGTTGAGAATGAGAATAAATGAATAATAAAAAACACCTCAAATCAGTTGATTAGGCAAGTCGGCCACGTTTTTCTCAGGGGCTATGAAGCTAATGTTGCTAACATGTAGCTGACGTCTGTCATCTTAGATGAGTTACTGAGTGGCTTTCGGTACAGCATAAATGCATCTGTTTAACATTGACCTGATTTCTATAAAAAAAACGCTGTGAAAAGGAAAAAAGAGACTTGAATTTTACAGACAAAAGCCAATAACATAAGTCTAATAGAAGCTTGTGCTAATTTTGATAAAGGATATGATTTATGTCTTTGTCGTCCTGCCGTACTAAAATCCCTGCAGTGTGATAAAGTATCATGCATCAATGCTAATCATAACCTCACCGTGTAGCTGCATGCTGTAACATTAGCGAGCAGCCATCTTGGATTAGCAGAAACAGTTTTTTTTTCTTAATTCAGTTACATATCACTCTGCGATTGTTACAGAAATGTAGCTACACTTTAAAGATAGATTTGGTAAAATATAAGACTTTTTTTTACAAGATAGATCATTTAAAAATGAGATACATATGATGCATAGCGTAATTCTGTAGCATCAACCAAAGTATTGTATATAATTATTTGTGCACGTAAGTTTGGGGATTTTCCAGCTACATTATTGTGCAAAACTAGACAAAAAGCCAACACTGGACTCGATTCAGTTCTTCTTCTGAGATATAATGCATTCCCATTTCCTATTTTATGGAGTATGATGTTGTTGTTCAGGGCTCTTGAAGTCATGAGGTGCAGTAGGGTGTGGGAATTTACCACTTCCTGCTCTCTCACTTCCTCTTCAACAGCCACCATTAACCTCAATGTGCACACTGATGCCAGTTTACCATTTTATTATTAAACTGTATACATATACATTATTATTATACTGCATACATATATTTCTTTATAATTCATGCATGAACTAACATGTTGTTTCTTTAGATGTGGGGATTTTACAAGCAAAGATACAAATGCAAAGGTATGACTGTTGTTGTTAATGAAAATAAACCTGAGTATTGAAATCAGTTGATAGCCAATGATGAAGAGCCCTGTGTTTGTCTCACCTATCCTATTAGTGTGTGGTGTTAGCTGTCATAAAGACTGCTGTTCTCGTTTGGCTGTGGAGTGTCGAAAACGGACAAAAAGTGTCAGCTTTGACAGCAACGTTCCACGCATTAGCCGCTCTTTCAGCTTGCCTCTTTCTACTAGACGAAACACCAAACCAGAGTGTGCAGGTAATCCACACACACGTTTAAATTAAATCTTACCTCATGAAGACCAGCAAATTGTCCCCTCCAGATCAACAACCTCATATATTCCTTTTCACACACCCTCATGCTAACACCCAGCGTTTGTAGCAAAGGCAGCGCTCGTCAATTTTACCTAGCATTAATAATGCACGCTGTGCACCTGCTCCAGTGATAATATACCTCAGCATTGCACACACTGTCCTCTCAGACATCATCTCTCTCTGCTCAGTCATTACAGAAGAGACTCAGGAGAATCTAGACAAGGAGGTGTTTGATGATTATCTTTGAGAAGGTAAGAAAATATAGTTACTTTCCCTCAGTTCACTCTGGTGTTAGGGGAAAAAAATCTATATTTATGTTTCTTTACTGGAGTCACATAAATTCCCTATTACTTACTGAGTTCTGCTGGCTGTGTGAGTCTATTGATTTGCCTTATTGAAATACTAGAAATAAATGTTTACAATTAGCTAAAACGATCTGCTAAAAGAAAAAGACTACAAGCAAAACGGCAGATAGAATGTAAATGTTAAGCTAGACATTTGTTTTAATAGTAAAAAAAAAAAAGATCTCTGGAAATAGGTTGAATATACAGATTTTTTTTCCTCTAGATTTATATTAGGAAATGCTAGATAAATCTGACTATATTCTGAACTTTTTTGCTTTGATGTCATGTTTCATTTACACCAAATACAATCCATCAGCCGAGTCGTTTAATGTTTAATATTTAATGTTCACTTCTTCACTTTTTCACTGAATCTACAAGGTTAATGCAGTTAACAGTTAACAGAAAGTCACAGAAGTTTTTCCTTTTGAGTTCAATTTTGTCGTGTGTTAAATGAAAAGATTTAGAGTGAGATAAGTTCCCTTTTCAGTGCAAGACTAAAGAAACCATTTTCTTGGTGGAATACATTTGGGGCAAGAGGAAAATTGTGTATTTTTTTTTTCCCTTGAAAAATCCCTTTAAAGATTAACGTCTTTCATTTCCACAGGAACCGATTGTGCCTGTAAAGCTTTAGAGTCCGTCATATAACTCAGTCTACGATCTCCTCAACTCCTTAAAACTGTGTGTTTGAAGTTATGACATGGTCCACACTTCCCATGGTGAATATTGCCAATCATTTCCCACTCACTGGCCACTTTAAGATCTTCAACTGTCCGGTTTCAGTGCTCACTGTATCCTCAGATTCCAGTTCTTGGCTGATGGGAGTGGAACCCGATGCAGGATTGTGTTGTTTCCTCAAGCTTTGGATTATGAGATGCTTTTCTGCTCACCACAGCTGTACAGAGTGGCAATTTGAATTTACTTTCAGCATGAACCAGTCTGTTCATTCTTATTTGACAATAAGAGCGTATCAGAACTGCTGCTCCCTGGATTTTTTTATTTTTTATTTTTTGATGGTTTTTGCACCATTCTCTGCAAACTTTCCAAACTATTGTGCATGAAAATCCCAAATTTCTAAAATCTTTAAACACATTGTTTTCCTATTCTGATATTTGACATTAACTGTATCTCTTGACTTGTATCTGCATGATTTTATGCTTTGCACTGATGCCACATAACTGGCTGATTACATAAATGCATGAAGGAATATGTGTACGGGTGTTTCTATTAAAGTGGCCATTGAGTGTTCAAACAAATATAAATAATAATTTCCAAAATGTTTGGAAAGTCTTTATTTTTTTACTATATTTGTATGATTTAAGGTTAACAAAACATCGGTCTCACATTGTTTTTTCATTTTTTCCTTGAAACTATAATTCTGCTTGATACTCTGGGTTTTTTTCCCATTAAAATGAAATTGTCACTAAACGAACTGACAAAGCAACATTTTATTTCGTGAAGATTTGTCCATTTACAGCCACAAGGTCGCATGAATGACATTTCCTCCACACACAAAGGCCCTCAGCTTGATATTTCTGTATAATCCTTTGTACTGACTGCCAGTAGGGGGCACTGTTGACACAGCTGGATTTGTATCTCCTCTGTGTCCCTGTACATACATTTGTGTGATCATGACATAGATGAACTGCTTCAAATGTCTCAGTGAATTTACACGTGATAACATGAAATGTTTGTTTCTTTTCGTTGTACTAAACGTGTCATTTTTTTTGTCTGTTTTGGACGACGTCTGTTTTTCTGCATAACGTGACATATCCGTCATTAAAGGTGGGATACGTCTTTTTCTTTTTTTTTAGAGAAGCTATCTCATTCCCTGCTGCTTTTAGACAACCAGCATTATTAGCTAATGATTTCCGTTTATTGAATCGGCCTCTGATGAGTAGCTAATCTTGCAGGTTGCAGGTTGTGCTCTGAAGCTTCGATTACGTCTAGCTACTTCTATGCACCGGCTGTGAGCTCTGACAAAGCTTTAATAGCAGGGTGAAAGCCTGGGCACGGTGGGAGCACACGGCCCCCTGCTGCTCACATAACCATAGGTTTCTATGTGACTCCAAGCTTTGCTTTTATACTCCAACGCTCTGCTCTTGTATGTCACATGCTTTTCATTTATTTTTCTTTTCACGCAGGCTGTTTTCATAAGCTTCTTTGAGCAATTGAATTATTCATCCTCCCTCATCAACAGTGCAACTTGTGAGGTACAATATTGATAATGTTTTCCATTTAGGAAGGATGAAAAAAAAACAATAATAAGCTAAGCAAAGCCTCAGGAGATCTCCAGGATGGCGTGTGTCTCGAGAGAGCTGCTGATAGTTCCCTGATATGGAATTACTCCATTACAATTAACCTTGTGAAAGTCTGTGCGTTTGGGAGCAGACTATTCTTCTCTTCAGAGCGAATGCGTGTTTTGGTATCAGTATGCTTGAGGGGACCATCTACATCGTTTCATTTGAATAATCAACTCGTTAATTACAGACAAGCTCTATGGTCCATTTTACTAATGTGTGATGTGAAGGTGCTGAAGCTCTAGGAAGTGCTGCAGCATCTGATAGCCCTGAGGGACTTAGTGGGACGACGGGCAGCAACAAAAAAAAGTCTCGCAAAGCTCAAACCCATCCACTATCTTACTTTAGCAACATCTCCTTAGTAGCAGGGGAAGTAAATTAAGAATTACAAATTAAGTGTGGTTGCCCCAGAGGGACATTTTGGGACAGCTCTAATGTGCTGATATGTGTTTATAGAGGAGGAAGAGGTGTGGAGACTCAGTGACTCACATACTTGTTAAGGTGTGTGTTGCGTGTGTGTTTGTGTGTGTATGCAGTTGAACGCAGGAATGCTGAGCAGGCATAACTTAATGCATTTTAACATATGCCTCAATGTATATATGGCTGCAGCTGCCTAACTACAGATATCGCTGGGTAAACATCACTGATGCAGTACACTTTCAAATTGTAATTAGGATGCAGGGATGCAGTTAAATTTCCTGTAGCATTCTTGATTATTTGCGTTCTTGTACAAATATCCTGGAAAATATGTACAACATGATAAAAAAATAATAATAATGGTTTAAGTCATGGCCTCAGAGCAATATATTATGAGTCATTTGGAAAACTGAGCTGTGGTCCGGAATGTTTGTTTCTATTTACGAGAAGTGTTTTCTGTCATTAGATGTAGATGCTGTCCAACTCTGATTTACTCCACTCCACCACCATCTACGACTGAAATCAACAAGCAGGTAGCACGGCCAGATCATTCTCCTGTGAGCAAAAAATAAACAATAAGAAACACATTTAAACCTGAATAGATAGCACTATTTAAGGATGGTGTATTTGTTACTGGTGAAGAGGACACAGAATTAGCGACTGTGCTCCTGTAAACATAATCTGTATAATGTGCTTAAAGTTTTGAGTGACTGGTTATATATTACAAATCAAGTAGCTATATTTTGTGTCCAATTACAAAAAAAATAAAAATAAAAATAAGGACAGTGCCTGCTCTCAGGTCTCAGCTAAATGGCTTATCTTTTTGTGAGCGATGTGAATGATGCTAACATGGTAACCCTGGATATAAGTGCTTATGAGAGCAAAGAAAAAATAGACGGCAAATGCACTCAAGAGTTATTATAAGCTGAATTCTGTGTGTTTTTAGTGATTTAATTTGGCTTTTTCCAGGTAGTCTGATTGAACGTGAAAGTCATGAACGTCATTGCTAAAGCTAACTCTAGTTAAAACACTGTACTGTACGTTCTGGGAAAGAGCTTTGGTTGAATGGGAAGGAATTAGGGGTGGACATTTTTGATTCAGTTCCACCTATTTTAACTGAGTAATCTTGCAAAATGTAGACAAATTTCCCCGAATGCCTCCTTTAATTTTGTAGATTGTGGTCTGGAAAAATAAAACAAAAGTAAAAAACAATGAACAAATCTCTAAACTGTGGAATCTGTGGAATGTCCTATAGGTGTGTTGTGAGATCAGAGAGTCCATGGCTTCAGGTGAGGTCAGAGAAGTAAGCTCATATGGCGACTCTCTGTCTGCAGTGGCTCAAAAACAACCAGACCCAAATTAAATTTTCACAGGTCGAAGAAGGATTTTGGCTCATATGATCCTGAGAACCTGAGAACGAAAGGTCCATTTGTATCAGGATAAAACCTATATTCCCACCTGTGTGTGCCACAGGATAGCCGTCTTTGCTGCACAGAGGGTTGTATGGGTTTCTCTTCAGGTGAACTCAGGTTAAGATAGCACTGTCCTTAAAAGCGACCCACTCACAAGCCTGGGTGTTGAGTAACACCGTGGATTGAACTTGGCATTAATGTTAGTCCTTGTTTCGGGTTTCACAGTGGGGAGGAGAAATGGTCTGAAAAGGAGACAGGGTGTCACATCTATGACGTTCAAATACAAGTGACTCCAACATAATAAATAAGACAATTAGATTATCTAAAAATGATTGAAAAGTTTACCTGAAAAAAATATCAACAGCTACACTCATCAGCCTTCATTAGGAACATCTGATGATTCTTGCAATTCAATCATGTAAATGCAAGCGCTTCAGGTATCACTTCAGTGATCTTTTTTCCTGTCTTCAGCTTTCCAGTTTTGGGTGATTCTCTGCCCACGGTATCCATGGTCTTATTCTGTTGTTGCTCATCCATCTCAAAGTTTTAAAATATTGTGCTTACTGTGATGCTTTTCTGCTTAATATGGTTGTAAAGTGTGCTTAATCTATTTATTCTATATCCTTTCTATCAGCTCATACCAAATAACAATGTACACTATTCTGATCTTTAATGTAAAGCTCTTAACCTGTATCTACTTTATTAAATGCATTACGTTGATCAGCTGATTGGATAACTGCATGAATGTAGACGTTGACAAGTATTCAGTGTATATCGGTGATCAGATATCAACTCTCTTAGCACACAGCAGACTCATAAAGCTACACTCAATCCATTCCAGCAGATCTTGACTTTGTCATGACCCTACCCTTAAACAAACGCCGAATCCCGAAGGGTTAAGTAGTAAACTAGTCTTACAGTCTAAAGCTCAGGACTGTACAGAATTAGAATAAATGAGAAAGAACAAAGACGTAATCATAACAGCGCATAATCACTCCCGATGCTTTGCTTTTGATGACCGCAGGGCTGCTTTGAAGACGATGGAAAGAGTTCAGGATGCTCCGTCTGCCACTAACCCAGGCTCTGGCACACGATCAATGCGTCTGACGTGCCACGCAGTGCTCTGCATGTGTAATGCCCATGCGAGGGCCAGTGAACAGCGGGCATAGGGCGATAAACACATGGCCTCTGAGCGACAGCACTTGAGATTGGATCTCCTCTCACACACCGTGTCTACTCTCTCTCCTCCTGTCTCTCTCTTTCTCCACCTCTCTTATCTGGTTGAACCACTTCACTACTTTAGCCTACATCCTAATCTCTACATTTCATTCTGATTTTTCTGCCCTTTCCCGCCCAGCCTCATCCTTGTCTTCCTTTCCCTGCTGTTTGCTATGCCGCTTTCACACTGTGACCGGGATTGTGCGTTTGTTTATATCCTTCCCCTGCACAAATTGAATACATTATGCTGGATACAAAGGCAGACGATGTCTGTGAGACCCCACGTCGAATTCAAGCCTTCCACTCAATTCAGGTGCATTATCAGCCCAGGTGGAGGTCAGCAAACACAGCAGCCAGAGTGCTCGCCTATGTGTACCCGAGCACGAACAGGATATGCTTTAGTGGAGTGTGTGTGCTTGCCTGACCGAAGGCATCACATCCGAGATGTCACAGGTATTCAGGAGCACTACCTCTGAGAGTGCTCACCGCTTTGCCCTGTCCTCTCCATTAACCCAGGCAATTGAGTGGAATCCACTGGCATGCTGCTCAGTGGAGTGCCTGGACACTGGAAAGTAATGAGAGAGTAATTAAATGAAGCTGATGCTGGTGAAGGGTTCAACTCAGAAGGTTACTTTGGGTAAGAATGGTGTGCAGGTGGACCAGCAAGGAAGAGAAGATGTGAAAAAAGCTTCCCAAGAGAAGTGGACTGGCAGCTATTTGTCCTAAGCTGCTCTGGACTAATGAAAGGAATGATGAGTGTTACAGAGGATTAAGAGTGGATCATTAAAAAGAGAGGCCTGCTGGGCAATGACGCAGGTAAGCTCAAGAGAGACAAGTCAGAGGCAGCACTTCAGCTAGAAGCCAGATTTAAACGAAAGGTTTGGCAAAAAAATTCAAAGCCATATGAGGCTCAAAATGATTCATTTCATTCATACTCATGTTTAGTAGCTGGTCAGGGTCGTGGTGAATTCAGAGCCTATCCCAGGAACACAGGGGTGACACAGTAACGCACCCAGGATGGGACACTAAACTATCACAAGGCACTATTACTGTATGTACACACACATTCACACACTCAGAACTAGGGGGGATTTTAGCTGGGGTTAAAGCCACATATGAGCATGTTTTCTCTGTTCATTATTTAATTTTCTTTTTGCTGTGATGTTCAGGAAATTCAATTTCCTGTTGATTGTCGATAAATGTGTTTAGGCTGAGCGAATGTTGTCTAGATTTTTGTTATAAACTATAATGGAGAACTCAAGCATGGAAAAAGATGTTTTCAAACTGGAGGTGTTAAATGGATTCACACACTACTGCAGAAAGGTACTTGTGTGTGTTTTTATATATATATATATATATATATATATATATATATATATATATATATATATATATATATATATATATATATATACACAACTTTTCAAAGTGTAGTTAAAGTGAGCTTAGCAGGCAAAAATAAAATTTTTTGCTAATGCAGTAGTTTTGGAGATTGTTATTAATGATTTAAGTTATTTATCTGAAATATTCACATCGGTTGTTGAAGGATACTTTGTGGGGTTTTTTTATGTAAAATGAATTATACCTTTAAGTTACCTGCATATTTGTAAATATAATTTTGAATTATCCAGCTAGCTTCAGTGCAAAATTACTTTAGATGAAGGACTGCATTTAAGTTAAGTGAAAATTATGTAAATTTAATTCACTATACGTTTTTTTAAAATCTAAAACCAACATGTTTTTGAAAATCCTACCAAATCCTACCATTTGGTCTTTCTTTGTTTCAAACCATAGCACTTTTTCTCAGACTGGCACATGCGATTTCACAGAAAACGTTCCACTGTGGAACGTGCCTCATTATCCTTGTGCATGACACACACACACTTAATATCCTACTCCGGCAGTTAGTGGTTCGCTGCAGGATCTGAGCAGCTGTAAATAGCGTGGCTAAATGTCACGCATAAGATCTGGAACAGCATTAGCATAAGCTGTGTCGGCTGCCGTGCCTGCCGCTGACCCTCACTGATTGACAGTCCCGGAGATCAAGAAGAGGTGAGGAGGAAGGCATGAAACCAAGCCTTGTCTGGGAATTTACTGTCATTCACTGTCACCTCTCTAGGAGTTCCAAAAGCAATATTAGAATATTTTTGACGACAAAGGATCTCATCACTGTGACACCGGCGACGAAGTGGCTTTATGTGTATTCTAGCTTTGTAGGTGACCTGCAAACTGCTGCCTGAGTGTCTAGTGATCTACCTCTCCCTAATCTCAAAAGGGCTGTTAATTAACAGCAGTGATTATAGCCTGCCCTGAGAGCCACAAAATGACCTCCTCCTCTCTAAAATGCCATGAGTTTGCACTGAGTATAATTAAACCAAGAATGTTGAAGATTCCAGGAAGGGTCATGACTTTTTAACCTACTGTCTCACTTTTTCATTTTTTTTATTTTTTTATTTGACTCAGGCTCTGACATGCATCTATTGAGTCCATGTCATCCTTACAGTCACTTATATTTGAATAGCAAATCCCTCTGTGCGACTCTGCAGTGCCATTTTCTTACCTCTGCTATATTCCTGTCTTTGGAGAAAGAAAAAAGAGGGTTATGTGAGAAAAACTGCAGTAACCTACATCTGCTGTTGATGTTGCGAACCTCATAGGGGAGGAAAATCAGGAGAGGCTGGGCAGGAGAGTAAAAGAAAAAGGCAGAGAAGAGAGAGAGAGAGAGAGAGAGAGAGAGAGAGAGAGAGAGAGAGAGAGAGAGAGAGAGAGAGAGAGAGAGAGAGAGAGAGAGGTGGTGGAGGAAAGACAGCAGTACGCCTTGACAAAGGCAAATAATGAAGATGCATCCGGTGCAGTCTGAAAATTCTGTAATGTGGGTTACCTTTTACAATGGTACATTTTAGGGTGACAAGGTGTATGCTAAATGAGGAGGTGAGTGTATGAGTGATAGAGAGAGAGAGAGAGAGAGAGAGAGAGAGAGAGAGAGAGAGAGAGAGAGAGAGAGAGAGAGAGAGAGAGAGAGAGAGAGAATAAACTACTACACTGC
Organism: Tachysurus fulvidraco; assembly: GCF_022655615.1. Classification (NCBI taxonomy): domain Eukaryota; kingdom Metazoa; phylum Chordata; class Actinopteri; order Siluriformes; family Bagridae; genus Tachysurus; species Tachysurus fulvidraco. The sequence goes on along the minus strand of NC_062538.1, from coordinate 5,750,502 downwards.
AATGAATAAAATAAATCCATTAAACTACTGAAATTAATTACTGAAATTTAAACAGTTGCATATATAAACTGCACAACAAAGAGTAACCAGTTTGCTAGGATTAAAAAAAAAAAAAGTTAGCCAATTAGGTCATATATTGAGCATTTTCATGTGTCCCCAATTTATTTTTCAGTCCAGTGTCCTGACGTAGTGCCTGATGCAGTATGTTGGGGAGACAGCATCAGTATCTGAGGCACATACAGTACATATATAACTTGAGTCTATATTCTTTCACCCATACAGTGTTGAAAAGCTCTGCTGGTAGGACTGGGTCATATTTATTTTATATGGCCTCGGGGTTCCTCATGGAGCAAAGACACGCAACCTTGAATGCACTCATGAGCCCTGTGTCCAAGGCCTTGGCTGTGCTATTTTTTTAAGATCAGCTTCTTCAAGCCACAATTGGCTCAGCTTTGCCTCGGGGATGTAGTCAGCTTGAATTCCATGAGCTTCAGCGTATGTGCGGTGATCCCTCTGGTGCAATGCCATCTACTGTTACCTATGAAGTTTTACAATAAAGTCAACTTTGACCTTTCATGGATCACCAGATATAACAGCTTTTATCCATGGCTTCTGATATTTTAAAGATGACAGTAAGGTTTTTTTCCTTATAGACTTATGGTTCATTGTTCATTGAGCATTGTTTATTCTTCCTGTGTGTTCTTGGGTTTCCTCCAGGTTCTCCAGTTTCTTCCTACTCGAAACATCCTGTTGGAGGATTGGTTATACCAAACTGCGCTTGTGAATAGGAGTGTGAATAGTATGAATGACTGGTTGTGTTTGTGTGCTGCGCTGCCGTGGACCGGAAACTATGGTGATCCTTTCCAGGATAAAATAAATACTAGAGATGATATTCACCATATTATCATTCAACAAAGCTTGCTAGTTTCTAGTCAGACTTATTTTTATTAGTTCCACCCATAATCCTGCCTCGATGCCCGATGACAGGCTCCCCGTGACCTGAGGTAGGTCGGATAAGCGGTAGAAAATGAGTGAGTGAGTGAGTGAGTTCCACCCATATCCAAAGATCTACCAAATGTCCTGCTTTGCTCTTTTTCTCTAAAACTCAGAAGGTAAATCATAGCTTTAACAAGCGACGATGCAATATGATGCGATTCCACCACAGCGCATTACACATCACAGGCTACAGAGAGCTCTAAATTTATGAAATTCTACTCTAACAAAATTTAGAATCATGTCATTATGTAAGGTTTCCATTATTTTACTGAAAATTGGCTAAAAATGCATCAATAAACCATTAACTATACTAATAAGGTCCATGAAAAGCATTTACCATCCCAGAACACCTCAGAGACATTTTATGGAAAACACAACAACAATTAAAATAAGCCAGAAATAAGCCAGGTAACTCTCCTGGCTCCGGGCTATGCTAAAAACAATGAAAACATTACACACTTGTATTTCCCAACCAGACATTTTCCAAATATAAAAATATAAAGACATATTGAGCATTCTCATAAAAAAAAAAAGACTTTATAAATACCTTACAGCTGCAGTACTGTTTGTTATTTTTTTTAAATATATAATATATTCATTATGATGCCTGTGTGAATTGATGCTGAAGTAAAGGTGGTACAATCTGTAGAGCATAAGATGCTCCATATGCCATACTAGGGCAGGGGATACTGTATAACTAAAAAAAAAAAACAAGTTAAAATGCAATTATACTGCATAAGGAGGTATAATTTCTTTCATGAAGAAACCACTGATCTGGTATTAATGAGTTGATCTAAACAACGGAAAACTGTAATGTTTTTCAAGAAATAATCCAAACTAAAAAAAAAGTACAAAAACTAAAGCTCCCATAACCCCATGGTTAATATGGTACATTTTTCACCTTACTAAGAAGTAAGAAGTTGCTAAGAAGATGCTTTAAATAAGACACAAAACATTACAGGGTCTCGATCAATGACGTGATGCTGTGATGTGACCTGACATATTGTGTTACATATGCTGTACAGGATGATTACTGTACAATAATCCCACATCCCAAAGTGTTTTATTCCTCTTATACCAAAACATTTTTAATATAATAATTTTTAATATATCAATGAATGCCATCAAACAGTTGTTCACTTACTGTTAGTGTTTTGTATTTATATAATGTACTAATACCAAAAATAAAAACCAGCCTGTCATGTTTCAGAGAGCCAAAAAAAATCTGCAGAATCATTTACCCTCAAGACTTTCCCATGGTGGTATAATGGAAAACTGCAGGGGTTTTTCTGTTCTTGTTTCTGTTTTTGTGCTATTTTTTTTATTTTTTTTTTGCTTTAAAAACTTTAAAGTTGTCAGGTTTTTATAATTAACATACATTCTACAGTTTTGTCATATAGTGATAAGGAAAACATTAAAACCAGTGGGGATGGGTTGGCACTCCATCCAGGGTGTATCCTGCCTCGATGCCCGATGACGCCTGAGATAGGCACAGGCTCCCCGTGACCCGAGGTAGTTCGGATAAGCGGTAGAAAATGAATGAATGAATGAATGAATGAATGATAAGGAGTGGGATATATTAGGCAACATAAAGATCAGAGATACTTTGACCAAGGCCAAATTATGATGGCTAGACTAGTGGGTCTTGTGTGGTGTTCCTGTGTCTGCAGTGGTGACAGGAGCTTTCCCACTTTTCCCAGGGCAGAAGGTCATGTATCACTGCATTGTTCCCACGTGGTTGGTTCCTAATGTTTTTTCCCATTTGTCCCTTGTTTTTCCTTTGTGCTGCTTGATATACGCCTGTCTTGTTCACCCGACCATTGCCAATAATTAAATTTATATATGCCGACAATGTTGACAAAGTGTTGTGTGAGCCGTAAAGCAGGACACCATGTTATCTAGGTTTTTATGACATTGTTTGTTTTGTTTAGGCTATCTAAATTTCAGTGTTGTAATTATGATTTGTTGTTGTTGTAAGATCATGTTTAACGTAAGTTGTGTTAGTCTTTAATTAGTTAAATATAAGCTGTGCACAAACTGTTACTGTGGGTGATCAAGCTTATGACGGAGATCCGGGTTCGATCCCCATGCCTGTCTCTGCATGTTAGAAGTAGATAACAAATACCAAAAGTGCTCCAAAGAAGGAGAACTTCTGGGGAAGTTGTAACTCGGTGGTTAAGATATTGACGTACTTTTTTTTTAAGGTTGTGAGTTCAAATCTTGTTGCTGTCACAGCTGGGCCCTTGAGCAAGGTCCTTAAAGGTCTTTATGCAGCTGCTCAGTTGTATAAATGAGATAAATGTAAGTCGCTTTGGAAAAGGTCATCTTCCAAATGCCATAAATGTAAATGACAACGGTCACAAGTCAGAGCTGCTTTGTTGGCACAAGGGGGGGCCGACATAATATTAGGCAGATGGTTTAAATATTACGGCTGATCGGAGTAAACTCCATACACTGAAAATGTTCTTTGTAATCGTTTAATTCAGATGTGTACATTGGTTCCATATGAATGAACTGAGTTGTACTGTATTATCTCAGATTGTTTATACAGAAACAACATGATATAATTATGTATATTTAAAGCTCTAATTCTAATGAAGATCTAATTCTGCACACTCCTTGGGATGTGGTACCCACTGGGGTATCATGCCACACATGGTTTAATCTTTTTCATTTAATACTATAGTAATTTTTGTCCTGTCAGCTTCCCCATCGTCATGACTTTTTATCATGTAACTGGATCACTTTAATATTATGTAAATTGATCGTGCTCACTCTAGATAAATCAAGCTAGTAAATGAGATTATTGTTTAAATTTAATTTAGTATAAGCAACAAAATCAGTGTGTGTGTGCCCTGCGATGGGTTGGCACTCCGTCCAGGGTGTATCCTGCCTTGATGCCCAACGATGCCTGAGATAGGCACAGGCTCCCCGTGACCCGAGGTAGTTCGGATAAGCGGTAGAAAATGAGTGAGCGAGTGAGTAAGCAACGAAATCACATTTTGATGTGAAACTAAATATTTATATCGAAGCAATATAATCAACCACCTTTTTTTTTTTTAAAGTATACAGTTTGAAATTCCAGGCATTTGTGGAAAAAGTGGAAGAATTACACACTGTTAAAAATTGCTGACACCACATTAACAACACATTTATTATTCCGATCTGAAAAGTGTCTAACATACACGGCCATGTGGATTAGCCGATAATATAGAAATGATAACATTTTAAAACAAGCACACTAATATGATAATGTGAATTTTATTATACTCAGCAAAACGGTCACGACTGTTTTTTTCTTGTTTTTTTTTTTGTTTGTTTTTTTAACCAACACCAATCAGAAATGAGAATTTTTCAGTGCAATGAGTTACAATTAAAGACTGAATAATCAAATGAAAATGTATGGGTTAAGACAATGTCTTAGAAAATGTCTGATCCTAAGGTTAATGCTAAGACACTGTGTGCTTGTAGGTGTGTGTGTGTGTGTGTGTGTGTGTGTGTGTGTGTGTGTGTGTGTGTGTGTGTGTGTGTGTGTGTGTGTGTGTGTGTGTGTGTGTGTGTGCGGTGCTTCTGCTTTGCCATGCCAAGGTTAATGTGACCTAACCGAATGCACTGAGCTTTACATGATGACACATTAAAGACAAGCCATGACCTTGTGCTCCCTGAGATATGTGACATATAAATCTGCTCTACTTTTAAAGAAACAAATCAGTTTATTTTATAACTAGCATTTAAACCATGTGTGGTGAGAGAAATAAGATTCAAACTTAAGTAGATTAATACTGAAATATTCACATGTATAACAATCTGGTGCATCAGTAATGAAGAACTGGTTGGAATATTTGTGCCTAATTTTGTACAATTTAATTTGCTGGGATTAGCATAACGATGACACGGGATTCTTTCATGGACCAATTAAACAGCCTGATTTCCAAATCAAATAGAACCGACACCAAAGTTGTTCTACCTCTGTGGCTCGCTTATCATTCCTGAAGCAATGCCAGGTGTGATCTGGTATTCCTAACAAATTCCGGCCCCCTGCCTTTGTAACAGGTGGTTAATTTAGTGGTGGTGTCAGAATTTAAGGCCGTCCCCAGCAGGGCTGTCTCTCCCATCTGTGGACTCATTACCTAATCCCACATGAGGAAATTGAGTGGAGAGGCGTGGAGCGTGACCTTTGACTCTAATAGGGAGCCGTGGGTATTGAGCCGAGTGACGGCCTATTTTGCTTGCATGAATCACCTTGGATTGTATGCCTTCCTATTCACAATTGCTTAATACCTATTCATTATAAACGGTCTGTTTTCTCTCAGCTTTTGGCCTACTGATTGCTTATGCATATCGATTCACCGGTTTATCTTCAGTGCTGCTTCAATGTTCCCTGATCCCACTGAGTGTTTGCAGTGGATTTGGGTTTAGGAGAGCAAGCGAAAAGCATGTTTGTGACCTCAGCTAATTCTGGAAGGACTCTAGGCCCTGGGATGAGTGTGATCTCAGACTGTGTGTTTGTAAGCACCGTAGAGACGGAGGCGGCTGTGTACGACCCCGGGTCAACCGTAGATCCTCGGCGTGCTCAGAATAGCATGAGGCTATGAGAGATGCTCATGCTGGAGAGCTGATAGGGAATGACAGGAGATATGGACTTCAAAACGGGTCAGGCCGTTCGCTGTCACCTCCCCATTGAATAATGGATGAGACCGACCCCAGCAGAGTTGTTATGCTAAAGGAAAGAATCAAAACTCACTTGCTGTGCTGTAAAAAAAAAACCAAAATAATGTTGTAATAAATGTATTGAAATGTAATACATTTCTTGTATTGTACTGATTTAATATTATAAACATATTTTATGTACTAAATATGTACCAAATTAATATATAAATATATTAGCTCCAATGCTAGCAAGTATACTTTGAGCATGAATTTATAACATCACTTACAGTATATGTAAAGTTTATAAATAAAGAGAAATATAGTTAATTAATTCGTTTAAATCAAGTACAATTGAGTACAATTGCTTGATAATTATTTGAATACATTGATTATATATGTAACTGTTAAGGAATAAAACACAACAGGGTGTGAGGTGATAAAAATAATAATATAATGATATAATAATAACAATAATAATAAAATAAAATGCTGTGAAGTGTTTCCACTTAGCATGTTTTACTCCTCTAGAACAACATGACAATCATTCAATTTTTCTTTTCTTTATTACAGAATGGCAAAATGTTTGATGACTTGACTGCTTATCACTAAAAGAAGCTTAGTGGTGGTAGGATGGAAGGAATCAGCGATCTTATTTAAACCTGCAGCGTCTGTTACACAGCTGAAAATGAAGAAAGATTTTACCTTCCATTACAGAAATGACCCAAAGCACAAATCCAAGTCATTAAAGGAATGGCTTCAGAAGAAGAAGTTCGACAATTTGGAATAGCCAGGAATCTAAATCCAATTGAAAACCTCTGGAATGACCAGTGGAGGGCTGTGTACAGTAGATCTTCTCACATTTAGACAGATCCAGAGCAATTTTGCAAGGAAGAGTGGCAAAATGGCCTAATCCTGGCCTAGTGGTTAGAGAGTCTGACTTGTAATCCTAAGGTTGTGGGTTCGAGTCTCGGCACCGAACCCCCCAATTGTTCCCCGGGTGCCGCAGCATAAATGGCTGCCCACTGCTCCAGGTGTGTGTTCACGGTGTGTGTGTGTTCACTGCTGTGTGTGTGCACTTTGTATGGGTTAAACGCAGAGAACGAATTCTGAATATGGGTCACCGTACTTAGCCGTACGTCACGTCACGTCACTTTCAAAATATAATTGACAAAAACTACTTTAAAAGCGTGTATTGTTAGCATCCAGGACCACTTTAAATGTTGTATATGTATATATGTTTAATAATTAAAAGTAAAACATATATTTATATAAATAAATAATGTGACTAAACTGTTATTTTTTGTCAGAACTATCTATCCATCCATCCATCCATCTTCTACCGCTTATATTTCTGTTTTGTTTTTATTTATCACCCAGCTCAAGCATACCATAAGAAAGACACTTATTTAAAGATCCTAACAGTAAATAAGGAAATTGAGGAACATTATTTACATCTTTAATAATTATGTACCTACCTTAATTTTAACACAGCAGCGTCTGCATCAAGCCCTCTGAAACATTTCACTCCAGAAACACACTGAATCATTATTTTGATTCCCAGAGGAGTCGTTGACACACTAAATCCTTGTCTTCACGCTCTTAGATGTGTCCCTGATCAAAATAAAAGAGGAACCGTGCATGTTTTCTTTGTAGTAATGTACGAGCACATCAACCCAAAATAGCTTATTTGATGCAGCAAAAATAGCTAACAAAGCAAAAAACATGCACCGTGCTTAGCAAACTAAACAGACAAGAGAATGAACACTGGAGAAGGTTGTGAAGTGAAAGCGACAGGAAATCTAGAGTCTAGTCAAGCATTATATTTCACCAATGATAAATTAATCTGCCCTCTTCATTTGGGGTATTGGTTATCATAATAGGTTGACTAACATTTTTGCTTCAGAGACAGAATCCAGAGCTAAAAGTATGAAAGAAAAATCTGGTGAAGAAGACTGTGTGTGTGTGTGTGTGTGTGTGTGTGTGTGTGTGTGTGTGTGTGTGTGTGTGTGTGTGTGTGTGTGTGTGTGTGTGTAGGGCCGTCTGTGGTGCGTCTGGGCACAGAGTCCTTATCAGGAGCAGTGCAGAGTCAAGATGTAATTCTGCGAGCCATCCCCTGGGAATTGTGTGAGTAGAGTGACAGGAGGGTGTGATGCTCCTGGAACAGGTGGAGGAGGGAGATCCGATGCATTCTGTTTGAATGTTTTGTACTTTATTGATCTCTCTCTCTCTCTTCTCTGTTTCTCCAAGTCATTCTCTTTTTCTTGTGCTCTGTTTCTCAAGGGCAGGTCCTTCGCTGAAGTCTAGTCATCCTTGTTGTCTGACATAGAATATTGACGGGGTCTATTGTGAGCCTCAACGTTTTGCCTGAATTTATTAGCGCATCTGACAAACGGTTATATCATCCACATGCTGAGACACAGACCTTGAACCAGAGCATAAATGATGCGAAGTGAATCCATCTTCACATCAAGATCCATAAAATAAACTGCGTATTCGGGTCGTTTTCATCCAAAGTAGTGAGAACAGATGTTTGATGTTGTAGATTTACAGATTTATTGCACCAAATTGCACGTCTCGATTGGTCGCATAATTGCATGAACACTAATAAGTGGTGAATAATGAAGTGGGATGTTAGAGGACACAGTGCTAGAACTTTTAGCAATATGGAGTATTCAAAGGAGGCGATATACTGCATTATCTAGATGATAAATCACTCCAGAGTGTTCGTTTAGAAAAAAATAAATGCAGTCATTCTCACTGTGGTCTTAGATTCCTCTTCTTCTTCCGTATTATGCTTTCTGTGGTGCTTTTCTGATCACCGCAGTTATAAAGAGTGGTTATTTAGGTTCTCACAGCTTTTTGGTCAGCTCAAACCAGTCTGTCTATCTTTCTCATCAACAAGGAATCTCTGCACAGGAACTGACTCTCAATGGAGGAATGTTTTTTTTTGGTAGTTTTTTTGCACTACTCTACGTAAACTCTAGAGATTGCTCTGTGTGAGAATCCTTAGACATCAGCACTTCCCTTGGTTATTTGTTTTTTATGATATCGGTAATCTCTCTCTCTCTCTTTCTTTCTCTCTCATATGATAAATATGAAGTTGGCTTGCACTGCACCTATTTCACTCTGTCGCTCATCTCTATGTTAACTTCCCTCTTTTTATTTTCTTGCCTATCCCACTGTCAAGCTCTGTGTAAAACCTACTCTGTGAGCAGCTACTGAGCAACATTGTTAAATTCTGAGTTATCATTCGGTCATGTTTCAACTCTAGCCATAAAAAAATCTTATTTAAGAAATGATAACATTATTTAAAAAAGAGCTTTAAACCAAATTGTCAAGCTGAAATGGTGTTTACAGACATGACATATCAGACCACTAGCCGGACCAGGCTTCTGTGATGATTTAGACTATTATTATTATTATTTCCATATTTAAACATTACATATTTGAGACTGAAATGTCAATCACTTTTATCCTCTTTGACTCACAGTATTCATACACATGATAACGTGTTCCCTTTCAAATTATAAGTGATAATTAGAAAAGATCAGGATTCATGAATCGTGCAATTTTAGATACAAAGATCTATAGAATCTGGATATATTTTTTTAAGAATTTATGCACAATTTTTTTTTACTTCTGCCAAATTAGTGGAATCCAACCAGATTCCTGGCAGCAAATTATAAATTGTTTTTTTTTCTATACATATAAATATATGATGTATATATAACAGTTACATCACTGGTACACAACTGCTTCATAATGTACACATTTTTAATCCTCAAATGAAATGATGCAATTCTTCTCAGTTGACTGGAAGCGCAATTGACTCAAGGATACTCTCTGAATCTATTTAAACAAAGAAAAAAAAACTTAAGTGGTAATTAGTATTTTTTTGAACTTTGGGAAATTAATACAAATGTCGCTGCTAGTTCAAGTTCTACAAGATATAATATGAACATGGACAATGTACCACAGTTTGTTTACCACGATGACAAGTCTGTAGTGTCTAACAATTTTTCAATGACAGCTCAGCTTTAATGGATGAGTTAGCATTAGAGAGCTAAAAGAGCTAGCTTGGTGATCCTGTGTCAGTCCTTTGGGACAAATAGTAAGATTTTTTGAAAGTACAACACACACACACACACACACACACACACACACACACACACACACACACACACACACACACACACACACACACACACACACACACACACACACACACACACACACACACACAGTACAGTACAGACCAAAAGTTTGGACACACCACCTTTTCAATAGGACAATGACCCCAAACACACCTCCAGACTGTGTAAGGGCTATTTGACCATGAAGGAGAGTGATGGGGTGCTGCACCAGATGACCTGGCCTCCACAGTCACCGGACCTGAAACCAATCGAGATGGTTTGGGGTGAGCTGGACCACAGAGTGAAGACAAAAGGGCCAACAAGTGCTAAGCATCTCTGGGAACTCCTTCAAGACTGTTGGAAGACCATTTCAGGTGACGACCTCTTGAAGCTCATCAAGAGAATGCCAAGAGTGTGCAAAGCGGTAATCACAGCAAAAGGTGGCTACTTTGAAGAACCTAGAATATGACATATTTTCAGTCATTTCACACTTTTTTGTTATGTACGTATATAATTCCACGTGTTAATTCATAGTTTTGATGCCTTCAGTGTGAATCTACAATTTTCATGGTCATGAAAATAAAGAAAACTCTTTGAATGAGAAGGTGTGTCCAAACTTTTGGACTGTACTGTATATAAATATTTGTGTGTGTTTGTGTGTATACATATATATAAAAAGAGGAGGTCATGAGACAGATGGTGATACATATGAATTGCACAAAAACATTTGTAATCTCTGCTGACTGTTGAATGGAAATGCATAAGTGCAGGGTAGTGTGTGTTTTTAATCTTCTAATTAATCTGAATTAACTGGGCACCAGCCCTTGGGAAATGATACTGATGACACAGCTGTTTGGCTGCTCCTCAAAGATGCATCTGGTCTGTGTGTGTGTGTGGGTGTGTGCGTATGTGTGTGTTTATTGAGTCAGGAAGAGGACAATGTGGTAGAAAGTGCGTGATGATACAGTTTATGTAATCATTGGCCACCTAACGCAATCACAGACCCATCAATCTTTTCATCTGTTCCATAGGAGAGAGAGTCACATAATAATCACATGATTACATTCCGAGGCGTCTATCAAAGCAGCACAGCAGTGCAGCTATTCCTGAAACCCCACATTAACGTGCGTGTACGCTCGAGAGAGTGAGAGAGGGAGAGAGAATGAGAGAATGAAAGAACAGTCTATCTCCCATGACCTTGTCACTCTGCATTAATAGCTGTCTCATGCAGCTGTGCACTCGAGGCCTCCAAGGTCTTTCTGTCCACATGGTCCAGGTTTTTTACTCCAGCTATCATTTAGGACAAGCTACACTGACAACACACACATTCCCCTTAAGTCTGCAAACCATCAGCACACAAGTCCCACTGCAGTTACCTGAACGTACTTCGCTACTGAGCTTCAACTCAGCTGGCCTGGAGACAGAAAATATTCGGCTCAGCAATGTCTGCAGCGTCACCTTTTATTAACATTCCTTTATGTGTGTGTGTGTGTGTGTGTGTGTGTGTGTGTGTGTTTATGAAGAAAGACTCTTCCACTGCTTTGCAATTGGTGTTATTCAAATCCATACATGAAATAAACATGCACAAAAAACAAATGTACTGTAACTCCTGAGCAAACAGACGAATTGAATGCAGTGTCTATGGTATGCTTTAGAGTGTGGAGAGGTGTTGCATCTGGTTAAGGTGTGTAGCATTAGGTGCTACATGCCAAGGTGCAGTTGGGAAGAGCAGGCTGTTCTGTCTGCTCGAGGAAGATAAAGACAGCCCTGAGTCATCACAAAGCACTCATAAACGCATGCAGTCACTTTTCAGGAAGTCAGAAGAGAGTACTAAATGTTGCTCCTGTAATGCTCCTGTAAATGTTTTGGCACACTAGTTGTACAAGTGTCAGCTGGGCCTTGTGAAAGGTGCTGGCTTTGTAGTCACAATCCATGCTAAGCCACAGGCTGCTGGTGTCCTAACTAACCACTCATGTTTTCAGTCATTCTTATAGCCCAGGGTCAAGGCGACACACTGGGACTCGACCATTTATCACGCTTGCTCAAATTATTGGGTCATTACACAAAGCAATTTGCAATTATAGTCGGCTAGCTGACTCTAGTCTGCTTAAAATTGGTATGTTTCCAATATCTGGTGATTGTAGTGTCCGAGGTAAATCATAGTTTTAAAACCAAATTCTTTATCTAGATCATTTAGAATACTGTTAGAAGTAAATCTCTGTTATTGTACATATGTTTTTTAAGTGAAATTAAAAATATATATTTACTCACTACATTTCAAAGACAAATCTATATTGACTGGCAAAAAACAGCCATTGAGCAGTAGTTCTGCAGGTGGAAATGCTTTATTGATGAAGGAGGTCCGAGTAGAATTGCTAAGCAGTTTTGAGCTGAGGAAGGATGCAGTGACTTAAACAATCACTCTTTACAATCGTTTTGAGCTGAAAAGCATATCAGAACTTTCAATAGTTTAATCGAGAAGTGGATGGACTTCTTTAAAGACAGAACCAGATTACATCAGCTTCTGAGACAGCAGCACTTTAGTCCTTCTGTCTGCCCGTTGTTTTACCATCTCATCTGTACACATTGCTCAAAGAGATCAGCTTTTAAAGCTTCATGATAGCATTCTTGTTTTGGTCACATCATAGAGCACTAGGCCAAGCTAAGTTGTATCTCTCATAGCTTAAAGACACAAATCTTCAATGGCTGGAACTTTCTTGTTTTCATTAGTTCTACATTGGATTTCTCATTAATATGATATTGAATATCGCTGGAAAATGGTGAGTGAGGAAAAAATCTCTTTTGTTTTTAGAAACTCTTTTAGAAGCTTAGGTTTCTGGTCATTTAAATACATTTTGCTTATCGATCTCCATCACAACTTTGTTAGAAATACCAGTGTTCACACAGGAATTAGTTAAAACGCAACATTAATCATCAACTTAGTGTCAGAATATAAACATTTAAAATAATGTTTCAGTATTTCAGTTTTCAGCTCGACCATTTTCCACACACACGTTACACACATTGGATCAGATTTATGTAATGCCATATTTTTTCTGTTTCTTACATTATTTCTTAATTAATGGTTTATTTTATTTGTTATAAAATATCGGTCTAGATCGGTCTAGATTTTCTGTAGCATTGTGGCTAAGCCCTTGATTACTGCTGCACAGCATAGTATTTTTCATCCTCACATACTGTACCATCAATTTTTCTTCCTCAGTTTCCAAACAATTTAAATGCACCCTCTCAGATAATAGAAGTCTTTAAGTTGTCTAATTCCGCACAAATGAATTCTGCACAAATTAAGTAGCGTTGAAGCTACCACATCAGTGACAAGCGTTTGCACTCTACCGTTGTTTTTAACACTAAAAGTGTGAGACCCTGGTGTTAAGGCACACAGATGCTTTCATGATAGAAATACTGTACTGTATGTTCTGATAGCAGATATTGAGTAGAATTGTGACTTCTTAATCTGAACCTACTGATAATTCATATCTCATTTCAATAATTAAATCTCTTATGTTTGATTCAGATCAGTTCTTGATTAACTAGAGACTAGAAATGAAACATGAAATTAAGTGGTAGAATGGAGAAATTGTCAAAGTTAGATGCTGTTAGCCTTTTTTCCCCCATTAGGGATTCTCTTTGTATTAGTGACGTAACATTTAAATTGTTTGTACCTTGAGCAACAACATTACAGTAATTTACAGTGTTTCAGCTCTAGTTCCATGTTGACTTTTTTACTTTTTTTCAACAATTACCTTTCTCTAACATTGCACTATTAATGCATACTGGAAGGATGTGGCTCCTCTTTGGAAAATGAATACTAAGGTAGGCCATTTCCTAGGAAACAAGTAATCGGAAAACTATTATGTAAGTACCACAGAAATGCTCTAATGGAAATGTTTTAGCACAAAGCTCAAATTACTTTTCAAGTTCTGCCCAGATTTGGTCTGTGATAATGTATAATTTACAAACATGGATCACAGTTTTATGTAGTAAAGTGTATTAGAAATGTATGATGTAGTTGGGAATGAGGGTCTGAATCAAATCTTTCTTTCTCTGGAAATAAAATGGAACATTTAGTAATGAATTTTTATCGGTTTGCTGCATGCAATGTATCAAAAATTCATTTATATATTGACCTATTGTCTACACACATATATATATATATATATATATATATATATATATATATATATATATATATATATATATATATATATATATATATATATATATATATATAAATTTATATGCTGCACCTTGTAAGCAAACACTAACCTTTGTCCATGCGGTGAGTGTTAAATTTTTCTCTATAATGCTGACAATTTCATTTCTGTCAGCGTTTTTGTGGTGCCTGACACAGTCATATCACTGCAGCACACACTAAATCAATGGTACTTTGAATTGTCACTGGAGTTATACAGGTGTCTGTTACTTAGGAACTTTTAACTTTTAGTCCTTCTTATGTACTACAAAGTGTTATGATGCACTATGATCAAGTTCCAAAAGATACAAACGATGACGGTTGTGTTGACAAACTTCACACGGTAATACATGACTTATAATCCATATTTTTTTTTTCTGCAAAATGAGCAAAATTGTTTAGATACTGCTGATAAATCAGTCGCACATTTTGGAGGTCACATATTGACTTTACTTCATTCACACACCAAGTTTAGGATGTCTACTTATGGATGGTTACTGTGATGCAAAAGTTGGGATACATTGGTGAAAAGTCCAGTTTTATCTGACTTGGGATCAGCTGGCAAAAACAAAGCCAAGCTGGTCATGCTTTTAAAGATTTTTCCAAATGGCTAGTTATTTTCCAGCTTCCTAATGATTTGTTTTTGGTAAATAGATGTTTGAAATCTGAAATAAAAAATAACATGTCTTATAGATTGCAAAGTGGATCAGTCAACTATAAGATGACTGTCTGGAAAGTGTTAGCGTTAAATCTACTTTAAATCTAGATAAACCACCTTTATATCATGTACAGTAGACTAGAACTGAATGATGCTGGTCAAATGCTGGCTTTTAGAAACACTCGGAATTCACTTTAAATGTGTAAGTTTTCAAGATATTTCGATCGTTGATCAAATTTTACCAGGATCGCTATTATTTGTTGAAACCGAATTCTCTGGTTTCGTTCCAAAACATGGGACTAATAGTGTCCCATCCACAGAGAATTCCCCCTGACATTCACCCTGTGTTCCTGGGATATGTTCCAGATTCATCACAATTATTACTAGGACAAATGTTTCTTAAATGAGAGATAAAGATATGAATGAATAGAATTGTGAACAGTGTAGAATTAGTATAGACAATTTCCCAAAAGCTTCCAAATTCACTACCTAGCTGGCAAAGATGGTGATATTCTACTAGTTTGCAATTGTATATATCCAGCTTTGCAGTGTGCTTTGTCATCTCGTAGCTGGTTAGATAATATACTATGATATAAAATAGTGTATAAAACATGAGAATCGTTAAGTCATGTTAGCTAAACTGTACACTGTATTTGATAAAGTATGCTAGGTTGGACAGCGCGTGCCGCAGTGGTCTTGGTTAGCTCGGCGGGTTCGCGTTGCGCGCTGATTGGACAGCTGCTCGGCTGACCGCGCCCTCATTCGCGCTCCCACACAGCGCTGCGGGTTAAGGGCGCAAGCGGCGCGCGCGGGAACAGCAACCAGGCTCCGCTCTGGCTCTTGTCTTCACACACGGACGCAGGTGGAGCAGGTTTTGTCTCAGAGACAACTCCGGAAGGGAAAAAGGGGGAGAAAAAGCTGTGTCCGTGGACTCTATACGGCGTGGATATTACACAAAGAACGTCCTCGGCTGGTTCTCGAGGTGACACCGCTGCACGACGAGCAGGTAACAGACCGAGCTGTTTGTCATGGTATGTTTGGAGAGACGCTGGAACTGACAGACATGGCGTTGAGGGGAAAAAAACCCAACACAGGAGGTTTCACTGGGTTTGCGGTTACAGTTTATTTCTCCTGCTTTTATTTCCTGTACCTGCGTGCCGACTAAGTAACATTAATATTAATACTAATGATAATGTAGAATGTGCGCCGTGTTTCCTCTGACATGGGACTGAAGTAGTGTTTACAATGTAGTGTAGCAGAAACAAGTTGGTCTGATTTAAACGATTCCGAGGCTTGTGGCTGGATCGTGTCCCCCCCCCCCCCCCCAGCCTGCTAAGTGCCTAAGCGCGCGCATCTTTCTGAGTTTAATATACACCTGATATACAACTCACCTGACTGAATCAGTGTGTCAAATGATAAATGATTCACCCATCGATATGAGTCTATATTTTGGGAGGGATTTGGCATTGACGTGCTTGTCGCCATGCTGAGAAATCCCCCTCCCTGTTTCTTATTTCATCCACCCACTATTTTCTTATCGTTTGGTAGGTAAACTGTTAGAAGAGGAAATCTCTCTCTCTCTCTCTCTCTCTCTCTCTCTCTCTCTCTCTCTCTCTCTCTCTCTCCCCTCTCTCTATCTGGCGCTATCACTCTCCATCTTTCTCTCTCTCTCTCTCTCCCTTCTTCTCTCTCTCTCTCTCTCTCACTCTCTCTCTCACTCTCTCTCTCTCTCTCTCGCTCTGTCTCTCTTCATCTTTCTCTCTCTCTCTCTCTCTCTCTCTCTCTCTCTCTCTCTCTCTCTCTCTCTCTCTCTCTCTCTCTCTCTCTCTTTCTTTCTCCTTCCGGCATCTGTTGTCCGCTGAGTGCTTTCCATGTACTGAACCCGTAATTAACTGCATCACCAACTGCTGTGTGGTGGCCAGTTGGGAAGAAGTGCTACAGAGACACTTTCATTGGCTTCTTGTTCATCTGCTTCTCTTTTCTCTCCTCTGTCCTAAATACTAATACACTTACCTTCCTGGATTTTTTTTTGTTGTATAAATAAATCACTTATTTGCCTTCACTGCACTCTTCGTATCTATATCTAACACCTCACCCACCTGGTCGCCACATGCACCACTTCACAGTATTGGTCTGGTCCATTTATTTCCCAACTGGACTAAAAATCTTTGATCATTATTCATTCTACCAGCAGATAGGGTCATAAAGAGCATAGTATGTGATGCAAATATGTTTTTATTCTTGGTATAATGAAGATTAAATGGATCTTAGCCAGCAGGAAATGATGGCGGTAATGGAATCCGCCCCTTTTGAATGTGTCTGGGGTTTGCAAGCGGTTCCTCGCACTGTACACCCAATCCATGAAACTTTCATGAGCTTTTTAAATGGAGGTTCAGAAAAGAAAAAATCAAATGGTCTTCTAGTCGGAGAAGTATCAATTATTTATTTAAGCACGCTATAGTGTGGATGATGAAATATCACATGTGGCTTGGCCTGGGTGGCTTGGGATGTTTGAGAAGTGTGTGTTCACCCACTTACTGCACATACATACTGGCCTACTGGGTGCGATAGTTCTCCATGGATGTAATATCAGAGACCGGGAAATATAGGAGTCATAATTTAGCATAATTCTATCTATGTATCTATCTATCTGTCTGTCTGTCTGTCTGTCTGTCTGTCTGTAAAATAAATCTATCCTTTCCATAATACAATAACCCATAATTTAAGGCTGTTTTTTTTTAAACAGAATAATAATAACAATAACCATATTGGTTATTAATCAGGAGACAATATAATTTAAAATAATGGCACACAGACTGGAAACTGCTGCTACAGAATGATTCATGTATTCAGATATAAAACCAGTACTGAGTCTCATATAAACATACAGCTTTATGCAAATTAGTTTAATAACGCCTACACATGACTATGGATATCAATACAATCAGTATCTTATATATCAACAGCATCTACTGTGAGATGGTCTCACTAGAAAAAAATATTCAGTAGAAAAACAAATCTAAAAATGTTTCAAATTACTTAAAGTACTAAATGATGAGATTGAGTCATATAACACATTCTTGATATTTTGCATTGTTAAATGCAAATAGTTTCAACAAATGTGTGTAATTTTTTTTCTACTCAATCACTTCATTCAACTCTGAATAACTGAATAATTTGATTCAGCTCTAATTTCTGATGCACTTTTAAGGACATCTTAACTCGTCCACCCCGTTCATATCAATATACACGGCCAAAACCCAAAACGTTCACCATATTTTCATTTCCTGGCTTCTGTCTGCAATTATTTTGTATGTGCTCACAAAGCAAACAGAAAATGCCAATTAAGGTTTACTTGATTAGACTGATTAGACCGATTAGACGCTGGCGCACGCACAGATCAATGGATGCCGATTAAAAGAGGTCACGAGGTTCCCGTGGAGCTGCACATTAGCTAAAATGTTTTTATTTCTTTTGCATACATTGGGACTAATGTAATGTAATACATTCTGGGATGTAGTTTAATACAATTAAGGCAGTTATAGTAATCTGTTCATTATTTCATGTAATCTTTGGTTGTGATTTTATTTATTTTTATTTTTTTGCAACTAAAGGTCTAACCTGTAATTCAAGCCTAGATTTGCACAATATTGACCAAATAAATTCTATATATATTTCTAAAACAAATACCTACTGGGTGTCTTGCTAATTAAAACACTTCAATGTCTAATACATTTTTTTGCAGTGTTTGTATGAGGTGAATCTTTTTTTTTTTTTTGGACTGTGGAACTGAATTTTGAAGTTGCCTGCTATAGTATTCAATGCCTGGAATCAGTGAATCAACTCTTTTTTTGGGGGCTCTGTTGATAAGTAACATCTTAAAAGTAAATAATGTAGGTTTGATTTTTGTAGTGATGCAATATTTAATGGTTGCAATCAAGTGTATTTTAATTGAAATTACAAAACTGAAGTTTTGTTTGCTTTTTTTTTTCTCCTCAGTTTGGTCAGCTGCCTATTCTAATTCATCAGCAATTCTCCCGTATCATTAAACAGCTACTAACTGGGGAATGTGAAGTCTAACACATGCTTCTACTGAGACATTTGAAGCTAGCCAACCGTGTCTTTTCAATCTGTTGCCCATGTTGTGCTAGACAAAAGCGCTACCATGCAGAAAAAAGTGCTATCTGCCCTCTTCCATATACCTGAACTCACAGACACCCATGATCGCTTACTATCACTGTGATTAACAGGGGAGAGCGAGAGCCGTCCCTCACATCCAAACAGCATGGAAAGATTTGCGCTCTGGATCCATCGTCTGATTTTAAACGTATGATCTCCCAGTAACAGAGAGTGTTTAAATTCAGTGTGTCACACTGTTAGGAAGCAGCAATGAATCAGACTCGAGCTTTCTCAGGAACTTGCTGATTTGCATCACCATTTTCACTGAACGATGAATACATTAAACACTGTGTACCATACTGACACCATTTTAAAGAGCTACTTCATCTCACCATATTGGTGTCAGTCCAGTACAGTGACCTATTTTCAGCCCTGATTTTAGGATGTTTTAATAAGACAGTGTTCTGGATGAGTGGATTCACTTAAGGCAGTGCTGAAATGGGTTTATTTAGCTAAATTAGAAGCAGCGAGGACATTATATTTATTTCCGCTTGCAAAGCCGAAGCGTTTTCGTCTCTTATGATCCATATTCCTTTTCAAACTTCTTTATGCATTGTTGTTGAGGTATGGCTAACAATACAATAGGGCTACAGTCAGAAAAACTACACACAGGGCTTTCCATGAACTCCTTAACTCAAAAATGCAATTTGCAGCTAAGTCTAGAAGTGAATTGAAACTGGAAATCTAGCTGAGCAGATGGTATCTTGGGCCAGCCTCCTCCCCTCCATCCTTAACTATTTTATAGCTACCGATGGAAAAAATAGCAAAGTACCCTATAGTTCTAATGCAGAAAAAATGTCTTGAAAACCATGAAATATTAAGTAGAACAGATGAAAATGATCACTTTGTGTGCTCTGCTTAGGGAAAAAAATGAGGGGTGTAATAATTTTTAACATAAACAAGACTCCTGTTTGTAACCTGAAGCTAAATCAGCATCTATGTAAACAATAAAATAATCAGTATGTAAAGCTACACAGTGTTTGGCCAAGTGAATGAAAAAAGAAGCCCTTCGTTATGATATCATCATATGAAGATGTCGGGAGTGTCTGATGTCACACAAAATAGTATAGAATACTATGGGATGAAAATAGAATAGTATAGAAAAGAACACATTAGAATACAATACAGTTGTTTAGTAGATCTGTGTGATGAATATCTATGGCTAGATATTTTCTGATATTTTCTTTATGGCCAATGTTACAAAAGCCACATTTGAGCAGCTGATTAATGCCCCTAAGTTCAGAGCTACCATCTGCTAGTGTGTTATACAGTATATAAAAAATATCAAGCATTCAATTCAATTTAATTACATTTTATTTGTATAGCACTATTTTATCAATTCAATTTGTTAAACTAAATTGTTATAAACAAGAGAGAATGCCATTATGAAGAATGTCCCTTAATGAATAATTGTGTATTGATTATGAGGTTGTTGTCCTCAAAGACCACACGTAGATGGCATCTTCTCTTTGAATGTCTGAATCCTCACGGATCCAATTTAATCAGATCATGGCATGGAGATATAGCACGGAGGAGTACGCTATAGAGGAAAAGTCCCCGTGGCACAGAACAAGCATCAGCAGAGCTACATTTTGAACTAGTACCTAAAACTTCACATAGTAGGACCAAATAAGATGCTGACCTGAAAACAGTGATTTGTAAGATGCACCACAGACTGGTCCCAGAATTAGAATGAAACATGACAATTCTCTTCTATCACCTACAGGAAAATCATCAAACAAAAGGAAAGGAAGGCCAAAAAGGAATAGCTAAAAGCAAACAAGTTCAAAGCTCGCAACAGAAATTGTTTTCGAAGGGCAGTCCATATGCTAAAGCATTGCGGCGACGGGAAGTAATAACGAGTGCCGTAAGAACTTTCATCTGTAAAGACATGGCCCCGATTTACACGGTGAAGAAAACAGGCTTTAAAGCAGTAATCAGAATCTTCTGTCCGAGGTATATAATGCCAAGTCAGAAAAATTTCAGTGAACTTGGGTTGGCGCTCTTATACAGAGTATGCTAGGCCAAAGCTGAGGATGAGCTTTGTAGTGCGTAATATCCTGCTATTTAAAACCATTTACAAATCAAAAGAAAATAACAGTTCACATAGTGATCAAAAAGCAGTCACTGCATGCAGTCTTCTTTTAATAGAAATCATAATATATTGTGATACGCTGTTTCAAGATATGAAATGATCTACATTGTGATGGAACATTTTTATCACCCCAGTTTATAGTATATTATATATAGATTGGATTAAAACAAAAATAGTATGGGATTGATTAGAATGGAGAGGAAAAAAATATAGTATAGAGTAGAATACAGTAGTACATAGAATATAATACATTTTAGAATATAACAGAATAAAATAAAATACAATACTATAGATAGATTAGAATAATTATAAAATAAGACGACGAAATGGTATAGTATAGAATATTATACAGTAGAATAGACTAGATTAGAATAGAATAGATTAGATAATAAATATATTAGGGTAGACTTGTACAGAATTTCTCTCTGTTTATGGATGTTAAATGATGTCACTGTATAAAGAGCGAAGTAAAACTGTGTGCTGTTATAGGATCTGCCATGCAATGTTGTATTTGTTACTATCGAAACGTTAACGTTTTAATGAATATTTTAGGTGGCACTAGGGCCAGGACTGCTGCTGTAGAAATCCTGTAGACTTACAAATATTGTAAGTGTTATTCTGCATTTTTTTTCCAGCCAGTTAAAGGGCAACAGGGAAAAGGTTAATTAAATGATCCGTTTCACAAATGCACACAATTAAAATAACCGCAATCATAATAAAGACTAGGGAAAAAGAAATAATTTACATTTGTTTAAGTATAAACTGTTCAGTTTACATAAAAAATATATATAACAATAAGCCTACTGATGATCATACATTTTATTTGGTGCTGTTGTTTTTCTGATACAAGTAGTCAACTAAACTACTATATTTTTGCCATATTGTTGCTAACTAGCAAGAGCAGATTGTGTGTAGGGGACGATTCACCCACAGTTCTGCTCGTTTCTGGCAACTGCGAGTTCTTCTTTTAGTTGTTTCTTTTGTTTAAATGTATCTGTATATTTTTGTATTTGTTGTGGGTATAATTGATGGACTCGGTGTTTCAGTGCACTAGCAGCAGTTTGTGTATTTACTCTTGAAAACGGGTTCTTTAAGGGTTCTTCAGATAGTTAAGCATTATCTGTCACGGAAAACACTCTTGTAGGGGTCTGATATAAAGCCTTTAAGAGGTCTCCAAAGTGTAGACAAAATTTTACCTGCGTGTTTCTCATCCATGCTCAGACCTTCCATCTGGTGAGATTAATTATTTCTGCTTGCTATGCCAACAAGCATGATAATTATTAGATAGATTTGGTGTTTGTGTTTATGTGTTAAGCAGGTGAAAACATTAGCCTAATGCAAAAAATGATGACATCTGTTCACTTTGTCATGTATGTTCTCTACTTCTATTAGAGACAAATTGGTGCATGTTTTAAATTAAAGCACAAGCCTGTTATTTGAAAAGCACCGATTTGTTACTATAAAATGGTATTTTGTGCAAAGCCAGTCAGACCCTGCATGACAATACACATCTGTAGGCTGTCATAATAAAGGTGCAGGTACTAGTTCGGTGAAAAGGGGATTAAATGTTATCAATAACTTCTCCTGAGTGTCAGGATTGAACCCAAATCTCATCTCCCCAAACCGATAAGGAATCTCTCTAGCCATCTCTGGCCTTCCACACATGAAGAGCGTGAGGGATGGGGGAGCAGTGCATCCTTGACGAACAGATAGTGAGCTTTATTCTCTCCTTCTGCATACAGAGAGCATGTAAGCAGTGCGAGTGTCTGGCGTGTGAAGGACTGTGCAAACGAGGGCGTCTTTGTTCTTTGCCCTTCACTTCTGTCCTTTGCTGGAGCCATTCTAAAGGCAAAAGAGCAACGATGAGGGATGTTCCCGCCATGTTTCAATTGCACTGTTTAAGGATGAGAGATGACCCACTTATGGAAAATTGATGCGTTATCAAATTTACTGCATAATTAATAACCATTCTTTTTTTTTAATCTCCTTCATGCTTTTGTTTTTTTTCTTACTGCCAATTTTGTGCTCATGAGTGACTTTGCAGAATACTGATTGACTGTATTCATTTAAATGGCAAATTAATGGAAGAAATCAATGCACATTATAATGAGAGTGAAGATAATGACCTGCATATAATATTCCTCATATTGTCCCTATTGCGATTATATATAGAATATGACCGGTTATTAGTCACGTAACTCCTATACTTCTGTTAATAATATTACATGCAGAGGTAGCAGGTGAAAGAGGAGGATAGCAACAATGTCCACACACACACACACACACACACAGAGTTCTGATTCATTGCTGCTAGACTGGTTTGCGTGGAAGAGCACCTATTTCTTACTGTTTTTTAGCCTCATCGACATAGACAGATCCTTGCATGTCTTGCTGCATGCCTACCTTTTTTTTTTTTTTTTTTTTTTTTTAGCTCCACGAGAAGAACAGCTCCTCATGTTCATCACCACCCATAAGCACAGCTCCATATAATCCACACCACCCATAGGCCATATGCTCAAATTTACTACCATCTATATGGAGAGCTTTATGTTCCCAGTTGTCACTTGAACAACTCCTGCAATAAGGAGAAACACCCATGTGGTCTTCACTTTATGTGCCTTGACTCAATGTTTCTCTTTATAGACAGTAACATAATGGACGACTTTATACATTTCTCAATTATGTCTAGATTTTATAACACTTTGAATACAGACAGCTTCTAAGGTCTAGCATTACCTACACACCTGCCTGTCTACCCAACTGCCCACCTACAGTGTCTTACAGTATCTTTCACTTATTTACCCACAAGGGTGTTCTTCATAAGGAGAGTCTCCTCTTGTTCAGCACTAGCTATAAGGACAACTCCTCTTGTTCAGTACCACCCATGAGGACAGCTTTTCTTTTTCAGCACCACCCATGAGGACAGCTCCTCTTGTTCAGCACCACCCGTGAAGACAGCGTCTCTTGTTCAGCACCACCGGTGAATACAGCGCCTCTTGTTCAGCACCACCCACAAGGAGATTCTCCTCTTGTTCAGCACCACCCATAAGGAGATTCTCCTCTTGTTCAGCACCACCCATAAGGACAGTTCCTCTTGTTCAGCACTACCCATAAGGACAGCTCCTTTTGTGCAGCACTATCTTTTAAGGATGCATGTAGTGATCTTTTTATGTGTGGACATACCGTGTCCCTTTTAAACATAATGGACAACTTTTTACATTTCGGTGATTTTTAATACTACCATTAGACAGATTGTAAGGTTTAGCTTTAACTATGTATCTAATGTAACTTGCAGTACTCATGATTTTTTTTTTTCACGCAGCCTCTTTAGGCTCAGGATTATCCATAAGAGCAGGTCCTCATGTTTATCATCATCTATAAAGACAGCTCCAATGGTTTAATATTTCTGTTTCTCTTTTTCAGCACCACCTATTAGCTATTTATTTTAAGAAAATCCCTTATGTTTATCATTATTATTTACAAGGGTTTAACAGCATGAACAAGGAAAGCCCTACCTATAAACACAGCTCCTAAACCTCTGTATTATCTACGTAGAGGCTCAGTGCACCTCTTTTTCAGCACCAGCTGTAAAAACAGCTTTATTTGTATATGTAAAAATCCCCATGTATGCTAGTCCTTTTTTTTTTTTTTAACCATCAGAACAATTCCTCTTTAAGAACATTTTATCTTTTTCAGCACCACAAATAATAACGGTTCAGCATCCATAAGGTGGCACTTCATGTTTAGTACCACCCATTAGAATAGTATTTTAGTTTTAACACCACTATCTACATGCCTGGGACTCTTTTCACCACTATTCAAAGCCACTTATGTGGTCAGCACCACCAGTAGGAGAAGTGTTTATGTGTAGCACCACACATAAGGAGAGCTTTTAAAACTCAGTGTCACATACAGAATACGGAAATTTCTACCCACCACCCATTATGACAGCTACTTATTTTTGGCCCCACCCAAAAGGACCACATATTTAGCACCACCGATAATGAAAGGGCATAAGGTTCTGCATTATCTCTTTAGAGGCAGTGCATTCCTGTTTGTCTTTAACAGCATTACTCTGAAAGAGAGTTATCTCTTTGGCACCACAAAAGAAAACCCCTTATGTTTAACACCACCAATATGGAAAGCTCAGTATTTCCGAGATGAAAAGCTCTAGGTGTCCAATTCCATGCCTGGTTTCTTTCTTTTTTTTCCAGCACCATTCATAAAGGCACCTCCTTATTTACCTGTAAGTAAAGCCCCTCATGTTCTGCACCACTCATATAGAGATATGTCTTGGCTGCATGCTTGGCTCTTCCTTTCAGCAGGAGAATTACAGGCAGATTCTTTCTCCAAAAATTTTGAAACGTGCCCATGTCTGAGCATAGACTGACAGCTCCTAAGGCACGAAATTGCCTTGGAGAGCACCACACCTTTTACAATTCTTACTCACCACCTCCCTCTCTTTGTGTTTAGCACTATAAGAAAAACACCTCACGTTCAGCGCTACCCATATGGAGCATTTTGACTGCTCTCTTTTTCTCTCTCTCTTTCTCTCAAACATGCACCTCTGAGTCTCTTTCCTTTTCCATTTTTCTCTGTCTTTCTGCATGTCTGTTTCTCTTTTTCTCTCTTTTCCTCTTTTTCTTACTTTCTCTATTCCCCTGCAGCTCCATTGCAACTCACTGATAGTGGAAGAATAGTTAATGCATGCATTCTGGGATGCCCACACTCCCTCCACCTCCTTTTTTTTTCTCTGCAGAAGGCTGCCCATGCTTACCGTATCTCTCAAGCTTCACTCTTCCAGCTCCTCCTTTTTTTGTTTTTGCAGCTGCAGTAGTCATGTTAAGGAAGAGGAGAAGGCATATCACAGAGGTGGGGTCATGTGACCAACACCAGAGTAAGTGTGAGCTGACAGTGGTAATTACTGATGTCTGTAAAAGCCACTCCTGGGGCCTGAGCTCAGAACTCAAGCCTGGCTGTGGTCACAGGCCATGTGCTCACCATTTCAGCCCACAATACCCACACACAATCTGTTGTCCCTGAACATCAAGGTCGCTCCCTCTCTCTCTCTCTCTCCCCACACACACAAACACACACAAACAGTGTGTCTCTTAGGGCAATGCAGAACCCAGTAGCTGGGTATCTTGTTAATCTGCCCTGACGCATGACTCAGCCTAAAAAAATGAAAACAAAGCAATTCATTGCTTCTCTAGATGATGATTGGGTAAAAGGTCATTGTTGAGGTCGTCATTGTCTGTCATTTTCACCTCTGGGCAACTTTTTCCTCTTGGTTTGTATCATCGAAGCCAGCGTTGTTTACTCAAATCTATAGTTAACACACCCGAGGTTGAAGATGAGCTTTGAAACCCAGTGCACGTCCAGGGTAGATGGTGTGAGCATGGCGATTAAGACTACTGAAGTGCTTATCATTAGTGAAGGTCCAGGTCAATCTCGCAAATTGCCCAAGCAGCATGTAATTCAGAGGCTTACATCGTATTGTCCAATTTACGTTGCTCTGTCTATAAGATTCTGCCCACTCCACTTATGCTGCAGTATGACCACAGCTTGCTTTATGACGAATCCCCGGTTTATTTCGGGTGATTCCTGAGGGAACGTAGGAGGGAGTAGGTAATTAAAGGAGCTCACTACTCCTTTGGAATGTTTGTGGGTAAATCAGGTGAGCAGCAACAGATAATGTAGATAATTATCTGACATTACCAAGCACATCAGGATGCCAGATGCAAGCAGAACGAGAGGGAGGGAGAGAGAGAGAGAGAGAGAGAGAGAGAGAGAGAGAGAGAGAGAGAGAGAGAGAGACAGACTGATTGTCTTTTCTTACATAAGATCTGCTTGCTGAAGCTAAAACTTCAGCCACGTGACCTGATCACCTTAGGAAATGGACTTAAGCAGGCCAGCTTTGCATATTCCGTGTCCTTTTGCTTTGGCAGTATTGTCACAAGCCGCAAGTTGACTGCATGTTCAGGATGCACTGACGTATTCAAGGGAGCCATGCCAGATATTGAACAGTTGTCCAGAAATCGATTATATAAAGATCCGTAGCCTAAAATGAAAAACAGAGCAGTTGTCTCTATTTTGTACCCCTGAGGGAGACTGGGACAAGTGTGTGTGTGTGTGTGTGTGTGTGTGTGTGTGTGTGTGTGTGTGTGTGTGTGTGTGTAAGCTCACAATAGCTCCAATAGAGTGGAGGTGTTATTCCTGCTAGCTTCAGGAGTACGTAACTGTACACTGCGGCAGCTGGAGTCACTGACCTCTCTACACCATGCGAGGGACACGGACAGAAAAGTAGAAAGAGCACATAGGAAGAGGGGGGGGGGTTTGAAGGATAATGTGTGTGTGTGAGAGAGAGAGAGAGAGAGAGAGAGACTCTCATGGTGGGGTTGTAGGGGACACAGTGGCCTCGACTATGGCAGAACAATAGAGGCAGGGTGATTAAGCATCGCTCACTCCAGTGCCTCCTCAGGCCGTCAGTCTTGGTGTGCAGCACCTAACAGGAGATTTATGCCAGACTGACGGGCACTGAGCTGACGGCTGCTTGTATATCCAGCGATTTTTAGCAGCTGTCTAGCTCTCCATCGTCTCTGAGCTGGGACTCTGCATCACCTGCCACCGCCAAATGGTCACACTTTGCTATGCCATCGTCTGCCTCCAAGCATGTTGGCAACGCCAATCCGGCGGTCCCTGCATGACAGTTTTCCTCTACATCTATACAGTTTATGTTTGCTTGAACGAGCTGCACGGCGTGGCCACCCAGCGCTGCTGTTTTCCTGCCCATCTGTGCCCATTCATTTTTAGCTCTGTCTATTCATTTAATAAGCTTTATTACATCAGCCTGATGCCATGCTGTAAACTGCCTGCCACTGGCTGTGCATCCATCTTCGTTCTACAACGTTAATTCGACACCGATGTATGTGGAATGACCTCCCCCTGCTAGAATGATTGCTAGTGATTTGTCAGTCCACATGCTTCCAGACGCAGTCATGTGACTCGCCGGGATCCAATTAGCAGCTTCCCCGCTTATCTCCAAACTGCTGCTGCAGAGTCATTTAGATACCTGACGGTGAACTGCCTAATGGCACGTTGCTTCCTACATCCTGTTTACAAGTCTAAAAATATTTGTATTTCTCTGTGCCCCGAACATTCCTTGCCATTAATTAGTAAACTTAAGCACACAAGAGCATTAGATTTAGCATCTCAGCTAAACAAATTCTCAGCAGGGAAGAGATTTGGTCTGAACTGCGAGCTTAGAGACCTTTCAGAATCAGTGAACATAAATCATTCTCTTCTTTCGAGTGCTCTCCGGGAGCAGTATTTAATCGTGGGCCACACTTTGAAGGCAGCATGTAGGCTCTCCTGTGCCAGCTGTATCGCTCTGCCCCAGGCCACCTTAGCAAGCCACACCGTCCATGCCATCTTGCATGCGCTATAGTAGGGTTCAGCTGTAGAGGGGGGTTATTGTTGCTTGGCAGTCTTTATGTCTGGTTGGATGAAGGTGCAATTCAGTGGCTCAGAGAGCAGCTCTGCCTGCTAAGTGATATCTGATCTCCCCTAGGCTAGCAAGTGCCGCTCATCTGAGTGATAATGTGCCACTCATAGATCAGATTAGCTTCACCTGAACGTTTCCAGCTGCCTGCTAATGCCCATGACCCACAACAAGATTAAAAAGATTAAGATATATTTGAGCTTGACTCGTCTGCCGAAGCAGAGACACTCAGCCTGTAATAAGTTGCTTTGCTGTTAAGGCTCCAAACAGCTTTGTTCATAGTGTTGCACCTTGGGGCACTTCTGTGTTCTTAATCTTATATTCCCTCCACACCCTGCTGTGCTGTCGAGGTTGAGATGGATGGCATGCGTGACATTCAATAGCTGCATAAATGCAGTCTGTCAGACTCTAGCAGGCACTTTAGGGGGGATGGAAAATATCTTTCCATAGAACGATGTTGCTGGTTCCTGTACTGATAGATCGAGAAAGCCGATAGGATGTTAGTTGGAGCGGGTGGAGACAGACGCTGTTGTAGTAAAGATGGTGTTGCAGAAAAGAACCATCGGTGACTTTAAAGCGTCTGTTTTTTTTAACAGGGTTTTTTTTTTTTTGTTACTACAAAAGTTTTCAAAGGAGACATGTGACTTTTTCTTCTCAAATTCACAAATTATTATATTCATTAGGCAAAGCTGAAAGAATGAAATGGAGAAATTTTACTGTACACACATGTCATGTTTGTCATGAACCAGCTTGATGTTTGGTGATGCTGAAGGCTTGAGTCCAGCTATCATGATTGCTACTGTATCAAGTTGGAGGATTTAAAGGTCTGTCAGAAAAACGTCTGCAACTTTAAGAATACAAAGAATAAATTGCTTTGTATCTCATAACATGTTGTCTAACCTCATACAGAAAACAGAGCATTCTTCTTTCATGCGTCTTTATTTACAGTCCTGGCTTCAGTCCTGAAAGCATTACTGAGCATGTCAACGGAGAAATAATCAAAAAACAAGATACTGACTAAAGGATAAATATCACAGGCAACTACAGTTGACTTGTTTACCAGTTTCCTGTATTATATTCTTGTGTAGAAAACACATCTTGCATATGTCAGGACGTTACTCCTGTCATGACGCGGGGCAAGGAAGCGGACGCAGACGCAGGATAGCAAAAAAAAGCTCAAATGTCCCAATGGACATCCTGCTAGGCCATGACAAATGACAGTAGTAAATTGTGATTGACTGAAGAACTTCTGAATTATTCATGGAGTAAAAGAGTTACAGAGCAAGATGCTCTCCTGAATAAAAGGGTACATGTGCCATGGATTGGCATTAAGAGCAGAACTGCCCATTTCTGATCTGTGTGTTTAGCACAAGTAGTTACAGCCTCGAGAAATGGTTTTCTAAAAAGTGCACAGAAAGCTCTTATTGAATTCTGGGATAAAGCATTATGGACTGATGAGATGAAGATTAACCTGTACCTGCTGGATAAAAAGAGGAAAGTGTGAGGAAAAACGGATGCTCATGATCCGAATCACAGCACCTCATCAAGACACGGTGACACGGTCGTGTTCGGCTGCTTCGCCGCCTCGCTGACTCACTCACTGACTCACTCACTCTGGCTGTATTAATGACTTGATTGCAGACAGCAGGATGAATTCTGAAATGGACCAAAAAACTTAGATGTGAGAATCAGTTGAAATAACACTACTCCCTGATTTAATCGAAAAAGTCCATGTGAAAAATAGCAATTTTTAAATTGAGACATCTTAGACTGATGAAGGTCAAGGTAAATTACTACGTCTGCACCAAAAGGTCGATTTAAGACACACCCGATTTGAGACACTATTTTCTCTGTTGCACGTACCGTATAGAGGAAAGTTAAATAGCTTGTCTCTGCTCTAATTTGTCGGCCTGCCGTAAAACAAACAAGTTAGCGTGAGGACAGCTAAATAATGTAGATGGATGGTTGGTTCTTTATTTCCGAAATTAAATATGTAACAGGGAAACACAACATTGTGTCCCAGACAAGTTTTATACCTTTCCTTAATTTGATACACACTCAACTACCACTTGAATAGGAACACCAGTACACTTGAGGATTCATGCGTTTATCCAATTAGCCAATCAGCAGTGCAGGCCATAAAACTATGCAGATTCACATCAAGGGCTTTTAGTTACCGTTCACTTCAAAGATCAGATTGGTGTCTGAAAAAAAAGTCTCAGCAACTTTCAGTATTCAGATGTTTAGCTTCAGATTCTTATTTTATAATGACAGGACTAGAACCTCTCACTCACTCACTCACTCACTCATTTTCTACCGCTTATCCGAACTGCCTCGGGTCACGGGGAGCCTGTGCCTATCTCAGGCGTCATCAGGCATCAAGGCAGGATACACCCTGGACGGAGTGCCAGCCCATCACAGGGCACACACACACTCTCATTCACTCACACACTCACACACTATGGACAATTTTCAAGAGATGCCAATCAACCTACCATGCATGTCTTTGGACCGGGGGAGGAAACCGGAGTACCCGGAGGAAACCCCCGAGGCACGGGGAGAACATGCAAACTCCACACACACAAGGTGGAGGCGGGAATCGAACCCCCGACCCTGGAGGTGTGAGGCGTACGTGCTAACCACTAAGCCACCGTGCCCGATTTGGGCTTTTGCTTTCGTAGCCCGTCCTCCTGGGGATTTGATATTCTGTGCAATTCTGAAATGCTTTTCTAGTCATCATGGATGTAAACAGTGCTCACCTGAGCTACTGAGATAGGCGGTTTATTTTTCATTCTGTGTAAAGTCTAGAGATTGTGGTGCCTAACACCCAGATAACATTAGTCATGTTTCAGTGTAGATAATATGAGCAGTGTACGATTAGAAAGTATCGGCTCTATTTGTTCCCAAGTACATTTACATTTTCCTGCATTTGGCAGACGCCCGTATCCAGAGCAGCTTGCATTTTATCTCATTTTATACAACTGAGCAAATGAGGTTTAAGGGCCTTGCCCAGGGGCCCAGCAGTGGCAGCTTAGTGGACCTTTGACTCAAACCCACAACCTTTTAAATAATAGTCCAACACCTTAAACTCTAGGCTACCACATCCAAGTAGCAGACTTCCATGTTGTTTACTGATAGGATCTAAGGGTAGAGGTTGGTTAGTTGTGTCATTTTTTAATAGTTTGTGTTTAAATTTGAAATATTAGTTATTATTAAATATCTGTCTAGAGCATAAGCTATCAGTCGTCCTTTATGTTAGTCGAATGTGTGTGAGGATATACCGTGGCATGAGTGTGTTTGTGGCTACATATTTTAAAACAAAGGCCATTGCCCGAAACTATTAAGAGCTTCTAATAAACAGGTTATATATTTTAAACCGTACATGACTCTTGATGCTTTGCTTAGTCTTGTTTTCTTTTGTTTGATTTTTTTTCCTCTTGTTTGTATATTGAATCTTTAGCATGATGGTAGATCCAGTATCGGCCTTTGGAAACAAAATGAAAGACAGGTCTGTGGTTTTTCCTGTGCTCATAACCTGTACTGTGTTTCCTCTATCTTTACTTTTACTACAGCCCACAGTGCATGCACATGCCTGGATAAACACCAGACATTACACAGAGACTTTCTTTATTTCTGTTCCACTTTCTTTCCGTCTTTCGTTTGCCGTCCGATTTGACGGCCTTTACCGTGCTTTCTGCTTTATATCGTTGTGGGCCGCTTTCAAGCGTTTATACATATTTTTTCTTCTTACTTTCAAAGTGTGTAAAACCTGCCTGACTGCTGTGAAGCACTCCATACAGTATACAAATATATATTCAGTGCTTTGCATAATTATTGGCACCTTTTCTGAAAATAGTGAGTAATTTGCAATAGTTTGTATATGTACTAAATAAGGCACAACACTTATATAACACATCCATTAATAATAACACCAGAAGTGTGTCCCTGGGTGATTTGTGGGTAACAGGAAACCATAACTATGGTGTCCTGAAGACTTCTCTGTGGCTGTTCTGTGGAAGTCCTGACATTCGAGACTCCTTCATAAACGACTTCAAAAAAAAAAAAGGGTTCTCATTTATATTTATATTTATTTTTGAAGAAGAAAAAACATTTGGGTTAGGCCTGTGTATGGTGATGTGTCACTGAGTTACCATGGCAACAGTCCCCAGTAAAGGTAAAAACTCATTACTGCTGGTTTCCAACAAAATACATTTACTGTATGCAAATCAAAGCAAGACAATAGTTTACCCCTAATGAACATAGCTGAACTTCAGAACATGCCAGCTGATGCGATATTCTACATTAACACCGTTTTTATAGCACGTAGCGTAGCTGAGACTGTTGTTGAAACGTGGCAGGGCGATGTACGTAATGGGGTAGGCAGATACCATGCTTGGCTTCTACAGAAAGCATGTTATAATCCTAAGTAGGCTCGGTTATGAGAACATAAAAAATACAATTAAAAGCATGTCTTAAAAGGATGTAAATTGTTAAATGAGAGCATGAGGGCAGGAACTGAGGCATCAAAACTGAGCATGCAGCAAGTGTGGTCATTAAAAACAATCTCAGGGTGTTGTGAACCGTATGTCCACAAATGTATGATGAGCACGGAGCATTGAAGCAGAGCATGCAGAGAAACCGTCCGGTGTGAGAGCAGTTCAGTTCTGCGAGCACTGAGCTCTGAGACATGTGCGCCTCCTTCCTCCAAAGTCTACACTTCGCTACCGAATCAAGGTCTGTGGCCTTACATTTATAAGAAGCTATTTTTGTATTCTTTTTATAATTTTTTATTATAGCTAATGTAGTAAAAATTTTTTATTTAAAAAAAAAAAATGTGCCACTGTTAAACGCCACATGGAACCCCTGTCACATCATAATCTGGTGCAAATATTTGCCGTGATGATTAACCATGAGAGACAGAGGAACTTAATTGCTAATAGGCATATTATGTTGTTAATAAGGATGGAGTGGATTTTTGACAGGAGTATGACGTTGCGCAGTTTCCTCTCATGCGGATTTAAATAATAAGGTCTTTTTTTCTGCGGTAATATTGTTGCCATGTGTTTATTCCACCCCCCACCGTTGTAACCGGCAGAGCTCTGCACTTCAGCCATACACATGTAAATATGCCCCCTACTTAGAAGACATGAAACAGTGCTGGCACAAGTGAAGCCTGTTGGGATGTTTAAATAATTAGACCAGAGACCTAATTCCATCAGATCTGCAAGCGACACATGTTTGAAAAGCTCTGTGGTGGCAGAGTTTGTAAGAAACAAAACCCTCAGTTTTTCAGTTTTGCTTTAACATACTAACCCCAAACTGACCCCGACTCACTTAGTCCGTATTTTCTCTTCCGATACCAGATGCTTTCGAAAGAAACAAATTATAGTCAAACGACATGAACAAGTGAGTCATCTCTTTGGAAGCTTACTGATCCCCATATATTAAACACTAAATATAAAAGATGCAGGATGTGAAAATGTCTCCCAGTTACTGTTTCAAACCAGCAGCTGAAGTACAGTCTGAAAGTAAATCAACACTCTGGACTGGACTGGACTTGCATCAGATTTGGCAAGGTTTGTGTGGTATAATTTACTCGAATTACATGCGATACAACATGCCTGGAAAAAAATACCGTAGCAAAGCGGAGTGAAAAACAGGCTGCAGTTTGGGAAGACGTTTCACAGACTTTCAAATATTTTTGTTTTTATTTTATTTACCTTCTCTGGTCTGATTATTGCACAAAAATGTGAGAAATAAAATAAAATAAAAAACATCCACCGAATTGCCGTTCCACAGGAAATTCCCTGATATGAGAGAGAGAGAGAGAGAGAGAGAGAGAGAGAGAGAGAGAGAGAGAGAGAGAGGAGACTAAGACTGAGACAGTTTTTACAACAGTGGTGAGCAGAAAAGGAGCTCAACCCAGCACATGCCGACCCTTTAACAGCAGAAACCCACATGTATTTCCACGCGTGTCTTCAATAGCTTCATCCAACTAGTCCGCTGAGTGAAGTGACAACATGAGGAAATGGCATACACTTATTCCCGCTGACAAATTAAAACAAACATGTCTCCTCTGTTCAGAGTCCAATGTGCTAGTCACGGGTAGTAACGTTTAGCGCTGGTATGAAAGGCATGAAGTAGTAGTAGTAGTAGTAGTAGTAGTAGTAGCCTTTATTGTCACTGGGCTGTATCAGCGAAATTAGCCATCAAGCTGTCCATACATACATACAATACATACAATATGACAGGGTGGGGACAGGACAGGAAGACAGGGGATTGAAAAAGAAATACAGCATAACGTGAGGGAAGGGAGGAGAAAAAAAACAACCCTCAGACTATGAAAGGTTAACTCTTACCACTATTGACTCATGTCAGCTGCATTCGCAGAAATTTTTAAGCAAGAGCTGGACCATTTGATATTTCTAACTGGAATATTCCTGCTTTCCGGCTAACTCGGAATCTCTCACTCGGAATTCCAACCGAAACTCAGTACTCAGTCGTTCCTCCAGGACTATTTCAGATGTGAGGGAAAGACTTCATGAGACACTGATGGCTGGACGTGCTTGAAGGAAAGCGTTAACTATATACATGAGCTAACAGACCCCAACAATCGATTTAGCTCTCTTCACTCTGATCAACGGGGGAGAGAGGAAGGACATCCTGCCCACTAAGAGACAAAAGGCCAATTATGGGTTCTTATATTCCTGACTCACAGACGGTTGCAGCAGAGCCAAGATTCACACTCGCTCGCACAATTGCTTAGCCGAACGCTTATACTGTTGTGCCACTTCAGATTTAATGAAATGGAGTGTAGGTAGATAAAGCAGAACTCAGTGCAAATACAGTCTCACTGGGTCCACTTTGTATCCTACATAAATAGAGCCAGCATTAGGAACTGCAACCTTTATCATTCATGAAATTATCCAATCAGGCAATCATGTGGCAGCAGTACAAGCTTAAAATCATGCAAAGAGCTTCAGTTAGTGTTCAAACATCAGAACGGAGTAACTTTAACATCACTCTTAGTAACAGATCGTCTGGCTGAATATTTCAGAAGGAAGCAAAAAAGGAGGCAGAGAAAACATTCAGATGGCAGAAATACTGCATGTAGAAACACCTTGCTGATGAGAGAGCGGTCAGAGGAGGATGGATTAGACTGGTCTGAACTGTCAGGAAGAATCAAATAACCATTTGTTACCACCACGATGATCAGGAAAGTGTTTCAGCATGCACAAGATGTTGCGAGGCAGAAGAGGCACAACAGCAGCAGACCACATTCTAATGCTGTCACTCAAGAACAAGAATTTCCTGTGAAAAAAAAAAACATTCACTCACCAATCAAACAGATTTAACAGTGTTTCATTTGCAGGAACAAAATGAACAGTTTGTTGTTGCCTCGTCACATTTTACACAAAGTCTTACACATATATACTGTAGGCTTCAACAAATAAAACTGTTCTTTGTTTAACAGACTTTCTTTCTACAATCTTGTTGTTGTTGTTGTTGTTTTCGGCTGCTCCCTGTTCAGGGTCGCCACAGCGGATCATCTGGTCCACATATTTGATTTGGCACAGATTTTACGCCGGATGCCCTTCATGATGCATCCCTCCTATTTTATTAGTGTCGGAATTGGACCGGCATTAAGGGTTAACCCTTCAATGGCCGGGTTAGTTCCCTGCCTGGAAATCAGGAGTGCGCAGGATTCCGACTAGTCTCGTCTTACAATACAAACATTAAAGATGCCCTGCCACACGTATTTCATTACTTTTGTGGTAATATCTGAAGTTTACCATGGACTCTGTAACATTTTTTGTGGAAAAAATGCCTTGGTTACCTTGTTTCAAGCCATTCTAGTGTGGTATAGAAAGCCTGCAGGAAGACTCGGCTCCATTTGCGCCAGTTCTCATGAATATTCAATGAGCTATGCTGCTTGGCTCCGATTGGCTAACCGCTAGGATATGAGAGCATGACTATTCATTTTCCCAGTGCAATAAGTAGCCTAGGCTAGAGGAACTTTGTTTACAATCACCTGGAAATGCAGCAGAATGGCTTCTTCAGGTATATTGACGTACATCCATCCTTGCTGTATAGGAAACCCACTGAGCTACACGAATTCTGTGGGCGTGGTCTCAAGTGGGAGAGCTCATGAATAGCAATGAGCTCCATCATTTCTACGTCACTCTGAGCATCTTTTCAAACTGAACTGATTTCTTCGCTTATTTCTTTTAAGTGGCTAGAACTGACCGGGGAGGTAACAGTTCATTTTCCCATTCCCGACACAACACAAACACGTATGGAAGGAACACGTATCAAAAAATACAAGTAAAAACGCTTGTGTGGAAGGGCACCTTTAAAAAAAAACTTGATGCTTTAATAGTGCAGACATTAAAAGGTTCTGTGAGTTGCATGTAAACAAATGTGCTCACTGTCTTTGAGGAGTGACGCGAGTGTGATGCACATGGGAGCAGATCGAGATCACAGACACGGGATGGCGTCATGAAAATACTGAAAACCTTTTTTTAATTGTTTTTCTAACATGTAATCGTGCATCACGTCTGTAAAGCGTATCGATTGTTACAGTCTGGAGCTCAGGAGTGAAATGGGAACCTTGCCGGCTTTTACGGAATGATGTATCGTGTCACAGCGTATCGTTACACCCCTAATAAACACAGCTATATAAAATGCTTCATGACTCGCCAGACTGGAAGGTCCTAGGTTACTGTTGTATTAGTATCCCAATCTGCATCAGTATACGTTCCAGTCGTTTTTTATATTTCGTCTGAATAAAACGATAAAGCAGCCTCCCTTTTTGACACTCATGACTGGTCCATTAAATATCTTTAATTTGGAATATTGTGTGTGAGAACTCCTGGCCTCTGGTTTGCACCGCAACTCTTTATTCCACCTCCACACTTTTACCCTTGATCCGAATAATAGATCATTTTCATTACATATTCAATAGACATAATGGAGATTTCCAATTTTACTCCTGCTTTCTTTTAGATTTGTTATTCCCTTTCGTTAGTTCTTTATTTTTTCCTTCCCAGAAACTCTTAACTACTAAACCCTTGTTTCAGGAGGGAAGATTCTGTCCTAAAGGCTTTTTTTTGTAGGTTGCTATTAAATGTCCATTTTAGTGTTGTTTGCACAAGGCACACCAGTAAGTGCCTGTTACATTTAATTCTCACACTAAGAATAGTTTTATAAGCTGTTAATCTGAATAGGTGTCATAGGAAAAATACCCGATCGCTTTCAAATAAAAGGTCCCGAGTATCTTCGATACTGTGCAAATTTATACATACATGTATAATAACGATAGATAAGTGGATGTAATGTAAATATATAAGTATAGGCTATGTGAGTGAACAGGAAACAGCTAACACGTTTAATTCAGTGTACACCGAATGACATCGTATTCTCGCGTGTTTAAAGCTGATGTAATGACACAGTGATGCCTTGCTATCATCCACAAGGTAGGTATCTGTCTGTAATGTATCCTGGTGGGTTATGCTGGAAATCTAGGCATTGTGCAATGAACCGAGGGTCTTTAAGACTGTATCAGGCTGTGGATTTTTTTTTTTGTTTGTTTGTGTGGAATGAGACAGAGCCTGAATGCATGATAGTAGCCATGATGCAAATATGTGCAAGCTAGCTAGCCTGCCAGCACAACCGCTCACTCCGGCTAAGCAGCGTTTTCCTTCAAACAGAACCTGTCAGGAAAAAAAACTTCTCCCTTCTCCCTGTCCACATTTTTACTCTTTCCTGCTCGGGCGGCTCGACTTTGCTTTTCATTCTTTCACAAAAGCAGCACCTGTCACCGTTCTATCAGCAGCAACACACTGTGATTAGCTAAAATCAGATCTCATAAAGGTGCGAATAAGCCTGTCACAACTTGGCTGACGATTAATTGCTGTGCAAACAGTGGAGATTAATCATGTAATTGTCTCTTAAGTGCATTTTACACCTCTCGTAATTGTCAGCATATCACTTTAAGTGCGTGCGAAGAGTAGCCTTCTATTGACATTGGTTTAAATTGCAAAGAAAAGAGACACCACACACAAACCCCTAAAATGAGACGCAGGCCTTTACTTGGTGGAGCTGGATCTGATTCAACCCTTCCTGCAACCCTAACTCTAAGCCTTAACCTCAGTACACTGACCGAGGGGGCGGAGCCAATGTCAGACTCCACCCCCAGGACTTTTGATTTTATGAAAAAAATTTTAATAGATGTACAGTTCAGTCCAAAAGTTTGGACACACCTTCTCATTCAAAGAGTTTTCTTTATTTTCATGACCATGAAAATTGTAGATTCACACTGAAGGCATCAAAACTATGAATTAACACATATGGAATTATATACGTACATAACAAAAAAGTGTGAAATGACTGAAAATATGTCATATTCTAGGTTCTTCAAAGTAGCCACCTTTTGCTGTGATTACCGCTTTGCACACTCTTGGCATTCTCTTGATGAGCTTCAAGAGGTCGTCACCTGAAATGGTCTTCCAACAGTCTTGAAGGAGTTCCCAGAGATGCTTAGCACTTGTTGGCCCTTTTGTCTTCACTCTGCGGTCCAGCTCACCCCAAACCATCTCGATCGGGTTCAGGTCCGGTGACTGTGGAGGCCAGGTCATCTGGTGCAGCACCCCATCACTCTCCTTCATGGTCAAATAGCCCATACACAGCCTGGAGTTGTGTCCAAACTTTTAGTCTGTACTGTATTTTTTACTTTAACAATGTCGCATGTTATACTTGTATATAACTTTAAATATAAAGATCTAAATAATGATGCAATCAAAAAGACTTAATTTGACAATTCTTTACATAAATCCAGATTCTTCGCTTTAAATACTTCCCTATCATAATGACTAATTACTCCATTAGATTTGACATCTCTACTATTAGGACACTGCGTTAGAAATTTTACTAATTAATAATACAGATACATATTAGGTTTCTCTCTGCTGTGAATATTGCTTATGGATTTAACGAAATTAAATCTGCAATGAAATGAAACCAATCAGCGTCATTGCACATCTACGTCCTCGGCTCCTAAAGCGCACTTAATTGTCTATTAATAAGCAATATGTATGACTTATTACCCCGCTCACTGTTTATTTTCCACCATAACGGATACTCTTCCTTTTCATCTCTATAAAAAAACAAAAAAAAAAAAAGAAAGAAAGAAAGATGTATTCTAATCTAATCGTTCTTATCTGCCATAGTTTATCACAAAGTTATTCGACTTGCAGTTTTCTTCTTCTTCTTCTTCTTCTTCTTCTTCTTCTTCTTCTTCTTCTTCTTCTTCTTTTTCTTCTTTTTTTAATGGTTAGGATTTTTCCTTCCTCCGATTTTCTCGATGCTTGTTAAGTGCTGGAGCTCTTGGATTGAACAAAGTGAAGATATGTAGAAAGAAACAAGTTTTCCACTTGAGTCACCTTGTAATATTACTAAAATACATCCATATGGGTGTCTGTGGGAGCACTTTGTGCGATTGATCAAATTTGGCACTGGAATAAAAGACAATCTCCGATAACTAATCACCAGGTTTGTGATACGTCCCTAAAGCACTCCAGCGTCACTAACAATGCAAAATCACTGAGATACTTTGCAATTTCACTTTGATTCATGCCAAGCTCAGTAGATATCATGATTTCTGCCATATTGGATTTTCTTTTTTTTTTTAATTTACCATTAGGGGTCACGGTGGCTTAGTCGGGGTTTCATTCCCGCCTACGCCTTGTGTGTGTGGAGTTTGCATGTTCTCCACGTGCCTCGGGGGTTTCCTCTGGGTACTCCGGTTTCCTCCCCCGGTCCAAAGACATGCATGGTAGGTTGATTGGCATCTCTCAAAAATTGTCCGTAGTGTGATTGTGTGAGTGTGTGATTGAATGAGAGTGTGTGTGCCCTGCGATGGGTTGGCACTCCGTCCAGGGTGTATCCTGCCTCGATGCCCGATGACGCCTGAGATAGGCACAGGCTCCCCGTGACCCGAGAAGTTTGGATAAGCGGTAGAAAATTACAAATGTTCTCGGATTTTGGATCTGATATTTGTCATCTTGTCAACATGTCATGTTTAAAACCCCCAGAACAACACGTATCCCCTTTTCCTAAATCAAGTCCCTTCTCTCTATATTAAACCCACTGAGCCTTATTTTATCCAGCGATTCTGCTCCAGCAAGGTTAATGTCAGGTTTTTTTATTTTTTTTACACGTGTTGTATTAGAGTTAGATAACACCATGTTTCCCTCAATTCCTGACCAATCTGATCAAAGACGATTATAATTGAATCTATTTTTCTAAAGATATGTCAGACTCTGCTCGTCAACACCAGAGACTCTACAAAGACTACAGAGTCTTCCTTGGAGATTGGCTTGTTTTAATACATAAAGCAGCTCTTTTCATGCTTTTGTAAATGACATCTGCTTAGTCACCAAAGACTTTTGTGTTTGTGTTCAGTGGCTGTTCCACATTTTGACGAATACGACCTGAGCACCCGGTGTTTAAAATACCTAATGCATTGCCTCAGGGTTACAGCATGCAGCACCCGGGTAAATATAGAAAACATATTTCTGAAATGCAGTATAAATAGTTTACTGGACAGGGCAATGTGTACTGTTGCAAAACAAAAAAGAAAGAAAGAACGTTTGATTTCTGTCAAAGTGTGCCCCAGAAGTTGCAATTCCACTATCACTGTTACACAGTAAAACCTAATGTAGAGACAGATCACAGATCAAAGTGTGTGATAAGTTGGAGAATAATGAATACTGTGAGATTTGATAAGTCAAATAGATGAACAAAAATGAACCTGTGATGGGGGGCACGGTGGCTTAGTGGTTAGCACGTTCGCCTCACACCTCCAGGGTTGGGGGTTCGATTCCCGCCTCTGCCTTGTGTGTGTGGAGTTTGCAATTTCTCCCCGTGCCTTGGGGGTTTCCTCCGGGTACTCCGGTTTCCTCCCCCGGTCCAAAGACATGCATGGTAGGTTGATTGGCATCACTGGAAAATTGTCCGTAGTGTGTCAGTGAATGAGTGTGTGTGTGTGTGCGCTCTGTGATGGGTTGGCACTCCGTCCAGGGTGTATCCTGCCTCGATGCCCGATGACGCCTGAGATAGTCACAGGCTCCCCGTGACCCGAGGCAGTTCGAATAAGCGGTAGAAAATGAGTGAGTGAGAACCTGTAATGTTTGTAAATCAGGATTCAGTGCCTCATGCTGCTTTATTAACATTAACAAAACATATTAAACACACACAACAACAATGACTCACGATCACACAGACAACAACACAGGCATATATAAAGCAGTACATCAAGGTAAACAAAAAGGTGAGTTGGCAGAAAAGCAGGATAGGAAAGGGCATGGCACAGCTCACATGGAAACATTAACGAGGTGGGCGATGAGAAAACACCTACCAGTAACTGACTACCTATTGTATATGTACATGTACATTTCTTAAGGTTAACGGCGATCCGCTGAAAAAATTACGATTCCACACAACACCGCACAATCTGTACCCTGGTGAGTGGGCGAGGCAGGAGTACAAGAGTGTAGAGGTTATGGATTTGTGCACTCAGAGCGTTTCACTCACACGCGTTCCCCATGTGGTCGTCTGCATCCCAGCACACTCTGTATGGAGCGCTCACTAAGAGTTCCCATGATAGTTTGCAAAGAACCATCGTTTATATAGGAGGAAACACAAGGTAGGAAGCTGTGGTCAATGTTGATCCGTATATAACGTCTTTCAGGGTGAACGTGAGCGGGCTTGGCGAACGAAGTAACGTCTGGTTACATGAAACAACTCGGGATGCTACAGTATGTCTGAGCATTTTTAGCACAACTGACGAAATGTGTTTAGCGTCCCAGTACACGCAATCTCTCTGTAAAGACAAATCACGGAGACATTTTAATCCTTTTAATCCGCCCACTCCTAGTCATAAACCTTTAAAAGGCGTCTATTCGAAATCCGTTCTGATCACTCGGAGACAAACAAAGAACCGCCGTCGGTGTCCCGAGCTTTACCTCCAGCATCCTGTTAGGTTTGTCAGTCTTAAAGCAAGCCAAACCATGTCTACTTGACTTTGCAGTGTTAAATGTTAGCTAGTTTGCTAACACTTACAGTATTCATGATCAGAAACGATCTTCACTTATGGTCTCGAACATCAGTGTGACGCCTTTTAACTCACACCATATCTTTATTTCATTTCCGAGGCTAACACACTAACAAGTTCTCTTTGCTCTGCACAGCTCCTTAGATTTTCTTCCACTTCATGTCTTTAAAGGACCAATTAAGAAGGTTAAAAATGTCTGTTTTAGTCTTTAATCGGGCAACAAGCAGCACAAGATACAAATGTGACCAAAACAACAACAGTGTCTGAGTAAGGTTAATTAATGAGGTTTTTTTTTTTTTTTAAATCAGTGACAATTTCCTATAAGCATAGAATAGAAAATTGAAATAAAATAAAAATAAAAAAATGAAATGAAATCTATGTAAAGAAATTGCTTCAGCGATATATATTAACATCTAACTAATGTACACTAACAATCTAATTTGGTCTCATAAATTCATCATATTGTCTCACAACCTACAATAGAAAATAATTAACCATTACAGTTCTTATCATGGGGGGCACGGTGGCTTAGTGGTTAGCACATTCACACCTTCAGGGTCGGGGGTTCGATTCCCGCCTCTGCCTTGTGTGTGTGGAGTTTGCATGTTCTCCCCGTGCCTCGGGGGTTTCCTCCGGGTACTCCGGTTTCCTCCCCCGGTCCAAAGACATGCATGGTAGATTGATTGGCATCTCTGGAAAATTGCCCGTAGTGTGTGAGTGAAGGAGAGTGTGTGTGTGCCCTGTGATGGGTTGGCACTCCGTCCAGGGTGTATCCTGCCTCGATGCCCGATGACGCCTGAGATAGGCACAGGCTCCCCGTGACCCGAGAAGTTCGGATAAGCGGTAGAAAATGAATGCATGATGAATGAATTCTTATCAAAACACCTCTAACTTTTTTAAAACCAGGTAAATTTGGATAAAACTCTTCTGTATCACTATTATGTGATGCTTTTATAATTTTTTCATGTTTAAGCATTGCCGATGTTTTTCCCACCTTTAACTTTCCGGTGTGGGTGAACTGGTGACCAGTGTAGCCTCAGACTCCTGTTTATGACTTACAGGACTGTGACATGATATCGTCTTCAAATCCTGCTCAAAATTCAATGTGTCGTGCATTTTGAGATGCTTTTCTGCTCACCGCAGTTGTAAAGAGTGATTTATTTGCATTACCGTTTCCTTTTTTTGTCAGCTTAACCCAATCAGGCCATTCTTCACCGTCAGATGTGCCACTCAAAAAAATCGATTTATTTTTGTTCTCCACACTCCGAAGACTGTTGTGTGTGTGAAAATTTCAGGAGAACAGCACTGAAATAGCCTCAGTGTATAGGGTGAGGTTCTTGGTGTATTTCAGAAAGTGCCGAT
Organism: Tachysurus fulvidraco; assembly: GCF_022655615.1. NCBI lineage: Eukaryota > Metazoa > Chordata > Actinopteri > Siluriformes > Bagridae > Tachysurus > Tachysurus fulvidraco. Next base: position 5,706,602 of record NC_062538.1, on the reverse strand, counting down.
TTCCTGACATTTGTTTACTTTTGAAAAAGGCCGTTTGGAAATAAACGTGTGTATGTGTGTGTATGCAGACTGTAATGTTGACATACTGACTGATACATTTACAGCAACCACCCACCAAACAGGCTTGTGTATCATATAAAGGTTACTCACAAAGCTATTATATAAGGCACGTTATGTTGCGTTCGGTGACATGTAGACGAAGAAAGGGAGAAATAAAACGCAACGCGGTGTCGTATTTGTGTATCTCACTCAATCAACAACAGAGCCCGGCTTGGTGTATATCATGGATGTGTTTGTTGTGTTCACGTTCAAACCAAAAGCAGCGAATGGAGGAACGACAAACCTCTGAATGAAGAAGGTTGAGGTTCAAAATGGTTCAACTGATGGTCAGACTGTATCCTGGGGTTGGAGGGTTAAGGATTAGGATGCACACTGTTGCCTCTGGGAATCTAGGTTAGTGTGTGTGGGTGGGTGTAAGTGTGTATATTATAGTGTATAAACCTGTGTCATTCAGCAGGTATGGCTGTGTTTCACACACTGCTTCACCTTCTAGTTCCTCCTTTGCTGGATTTCTCCCTCATCTGCTGACTGACAGGCTGTTTCATGTTCCACACGACCACATGCAAGGAGCTGCATCGTGTCACCCTGGGATATATCTAAGTTCAGACTTTTACTTGGCTTGACTGGAGAGACGAGCAGCAGGTGTGCTACATGGGGTTTTCCTCAAGAAATGCTCTGTGTCAGGTCTGTACAAATGCTTAAAGGTGGTAAAGGTTTACTTTGTGCTGTAACAGATACTTAAAGAAATGAATGTTTGTGTGGAAAACCATTTTCAACTTGACATCCACCAAAAAAACCCCCTCATTTAATACACGGTCTATGCAGGATTGTGCATTTTTCATGAGCAAAATCACATGCCTTGCCTGTTGGCCTTAATGAATATGCAACACCAGGGTTCTTGTTTACCTAACAGTGCAAAATACCGGACGGTTTCTCTGTAAACACTGCGGAAACCGATAAGATTAAAACTAAACACAGTTCATTTTGTATTTCATATATACAACATATGCTCTACACGTGCACCCTTGCACTCTGTGCATTTTCACTGCTGTACAAGTTTTTCGGTGGATTTCCCTCAACATATTTAGGTGCAGTATATTCTCACCGCTTGCTGACCCCAGTAACTTTATTTAGCCCCACTATAGCCACTTTGACGATAGCCCAAGACTGTAGGACCTGTGATTCTGTCAACAAATGCATGCCACTGAAGGGCAGGTATTACAAATGTGGAATCCTATTTTTCCCATTTGAAGACAAAATGAATTTATTATTTGTATTAGTTCCTAAAATTAAACCTCAGCATCTGAAAATGTGTCAAAATTATAAACCGCGTTCCAGGAACCTGTGGAATGTTTTCTGTATAAACAGAACCAACAAAGACATAGGAACGATAAACACACACCAAACATTACATATTATAAATCGTCGCTGTCGGGCGGAAACCTCGTATGTCCAAATTTTGTCAATTTCATATTTTTTCACACATCGATGCTATCGGTCAGTCCCCACGTGGGTCTGTTATTTTTACAAGTTATTAACCAATCTAAAGTCTTGAAAATAGCTTGAGCGCAAATCTCTTAACTCCATTGGACACTTCAACTGTCCACCTCTTCTTCACTCCGCGAGAGAGCTTCGCGGCATATTTCTCCCCGAGAAAAGTCGCAACGAATCAACACGTCTTCTGAGGTAAATATCTTCAAAACGCTGGGCTCAAAGAAAAAAAAATCTTGACCCCCGCTAGTTCTGGTGCTCATCTGAGGACAGGAATTTAGCGCAAGACAATCCACTGCAACGCGGACTAAACCCTGTGCATTGCAGATAAGATACGGCGTTTTTTTATTTCCTGAAAAATAATGGTTTTGGAGATACGAGGATTCCGACCGACAGCGACGATATATATATTACTTTCTGGTAAACTTCTGAACGCTAGTCCGGACAAGCTGAGCTGAGGCGGCACAGTGGGATCCCCGCTGTATCCTGAGCTTGGGGTTATTGTGTTAGATTAAGTATTATTTTTCTACTAAGTCGAACAAACTTCAACTTCGTTGCCATAGATAGAGTCGTTCCTGTTATTCACTGGCTGCTGAAGAGCTTTGCTCCATTTCTTCAAATATTATTCTACACAATTTTACGACGATCGGACTGAAACGTATTGTTTAAGCCCCTACCATTATAAATCCCCAATCATGAGATGGGCTTTTCCCTTACACAGCGGTAATTAGGCAACCTGCATCTGTATTCATTTGCATGCTCATTCTTAGTAGATCAACTGAATTGGCTGTATCTATTAGTGGAAACAATCCCAGACAGCCTCTAATTAGCTTTCCTGTTAATAAATCTCTCACTTTAAGTGCTTGTTTTAGCAGAAAAAAATTGTTCGCAGTGTAAGAAGACATCAAGATCTTTCTCAGTGTCATTTCCGAGACATAAAGACGAGAGTGGACACATTTAAGGGCGATCTTCTTGTTACTGAATGATTTTCTTTGCTGTTGTGTCAGGTCAGGTTAACTAATACATTTGTACTGAGGATTTTTCCCTTCGAGGGTTTTTTTTTCCTTCCCAGTGTGGATGCTTGTCATAAAGCTTGTGCAAAGATATAGGTGTAAGGCATTAGCTAACGAGAGATGAACAGATCGCTGAAAGGCAGGTGTCGTTCGGTTAGAGGGAAGACAGTTACAGAGACGTTCTCAAGGTTGAGCTGATAGAAAAAGCCAAGAGAAGAAAGAGCCTCAGTCTCCGAGTCCTACACACGGTGAGGCATAATCCCAGTGCTGAAAAATAAACGAAATGAAAGGAAAACGGGTATCTGCTGACAGTTTATGCTAGTCTTTTGTTTATATCTGGATGTGTGTGTGTGTGTGTGTGTGTGTGTGTGTGTGTGTGTGTGTGTGTGTGTGTGTGTTCTGGGTGGCGGATGCATGTGCTGGAGCATTTCGCATGTACACCTGATAAGTAATGAGGGCCCATGTATCCATGGTGACAGCAGGCCACACACGTTGTTTGGCTGTAAAGGAAAAAGAAAGGTGGCTCAGTGACAGCCTGTGACTCGGCGAGACCCTTAACAAGCTGTCATGTTTCCTTTTGTTATGTCGTATGAGAAAAGAAAAGGGCTTTTAGCTCCATTAACTGCTACTGCATTAGCCTGAGCTCTGTTTGGCCTCTGGAACGTGAGCAGAGTTTCAGGAGGTTTATCACAGCCCTTGTCTTGACCATCATCTCAGAGCTATTACACATGACTTCATCATGCAGGAGATATAACTGGGGCACGGTGAGAGAGAGAAAGAGATGTGTGTGT
>NC_062538.1:5675747-5700747 GCF_022655615.1 Tachysurus fulvidraco | reverse complement strand
GCCGAGAACACGGTGCTTCTGATGAAAAAGGCTCTGTCGTACATTTAATTTACAAATCCTGATTCATCACACCGAGCAGTCGAAATTCACCAGGTTTGTGTGAACCTAGTTGAACAGGATTAAAGCGGTTATGTTTCTGTATGATAGACACGCTAACGTGTGTTTTTATTTCGGTTCTTCTCTGAGCATGCAGTACACCAGGCAGCCATATGCTCTCATACTCAGGCTCAGTGAATCAGATAATCATCGCATTGTTGCCTTCTATTTGACTCATTTATATTTGTTGTATGGATTTGTCACCACATGGCTTCTATATGGTTGATTGAATCGCGAGCCTAATTTATGATGTTAAGCGAGAGCTTTTTTGGCGCACGTCGGAGTAATTCGGTTTGTCTCTCAAGGACAATCGATATGGCAAGGCAGCTGATAAGCCTAGTTAAAGCTCACTTTGTCACCGGACCCTTAAGCTCCGTACCGAGAATATCTCCAATACACGGAAAGGAAGATCGATTGAAAACAGAGCGTCACGCGTGACCTCGCTCGTATTCCGCAGTCATTTGATCCATTCAATTAGCTTACTCAGAACGAACCGGTGCACTGAGAGCAGCTTTCATTTAAATACCGGAATTTAATACAGAGATAAAGAGGAAGGACTTGTAGTGTGTGTGAAGTCTGACCAAGGTGTTTCGTTCACTGGACCTACACTGCCTGTCTAACATGATCACACCTTTACATATATGGAGCTTTCCTGGTCTATGCAAAACTGCATTATGAAGCCAGTCAGAAGAAATAAAAAACAAACAAATAAATAAATAAATAAATAAATAAATAAATAGAAACACTTATAGAGCTAGAGACATTTGAGGGTTTTTTTTGTTTTGTTTTGTTTTAAACTGCACCAGGAAACATCAAAAAACCACATCCTCATTGAACGTCAGTGTTGTCAGGAGCTGTTATGAAGGGACACGCCGCTATACTTCGCTCTGCAGTGACTTATTTGTTTACAATTTAATTTCCCTTTGTTGTATTATTAATAAGATTTTGGATAAGACCCAGGCAGACATTATGTATTCAAGCGTATCTCTTAGCAGTAGTTCCTTCTCATTTTCAGTCCACACATTTTCAGTCCTTGTCTAGGCCATCCTTAAGAATATTCTTGTTTGCCGTAACCCGGCCGACCCTGTCAATTTAGGACCGACTCGATTTTATTTTTTATTTTTTGCTTTAAGTCCGACCGACTTGCCGGTTGTAAATTTGCATTAAGACCGCATTTTTTTTTTGTACTCTTCAAACAACTAATACAAAAGCAATAAAATAATATTTTACGGGTTCTGGCACCATAATACATCTAAAAAATTCATTAAAACAGCTCGACACCGCTTTAACTTGGCACGAATTTCTGGAAAAAACTGATAAAAAATTGAAAAAAAAAATATATAGACCGACCTACGACCCTTTTATTTTTATTTTTTTTTTACTGTTACTGCAGTAAATCAAAATATTTTTAAGGCTGGCCTAATTTACTTTTTTTTTTTTTGCCATGTCGATATTTTTCTGTATTTCAAACTTTCTCACAACGACAATCTTGTCATATCCAGTATGTATTAGTAGTACGTGTTCCTTCTTTGCTCACATACTAAAACATATGAGTGACAGCAAATCTGATTGAAGTCAAATCTGATCTTTCTACGATAAGGAGTAACTAGCTAGCTACAATTTCCACACTTTGCTTGCTAGATAATTTGTTTTGGTGTTAATGAACACGGTTGGAATTGACATGTGCCTTTCACTTTTATTATTTGTAGCATATAACTGTATATTAGTTATATATTTATATGTATAGCTTTTCTGCAGGAGGAGGACAAAACCAGCTAAGTCATGGTTTTGTAGCATGTATAGGTCCATGTTTATGGTGTTTAGCAGTTTTCGAGTATTCCGATTATACAGAGACACCCGCTGCCTCTTACATATGTTAAAATGATCGGCATGTTTCAGGAAAAATGAGTGAAAGCTCAAGTTTTGCAGGTTTGCTTGAAATATTTATTCATGTATGTTTTATTTTGCCGCAATTCGAACTTTTAATGTTTGTTTTTCACATGAGTGTGAAAAAGGTCGTTACACAAACTCTTTATTATTAATACAAAAAATTGTTATTACTGAGGTGTTAAATATTACTATTACTGTAGTAATGTATGTATGTTTTTTTCTTTATTTGCACAACTACAAAAAATATATACAATAAATAACAAAAGTGCAATTGTGCAGAGAGAGGCAAAAAACCTGAAGGGCTTATTTAAAGCCTCCACCTAAACAACAACAACAACAAAACTAGACTAAATATAAAATTAAAAAAAGAAAAAAATTACAATAATAATAATATACTTTAAAACAATACAGAGTACATAAAATACATAAAACTTCAGTGAACAAAAGCACACTGAGCACACAGAATGTTACTGTTCTGCTGTGCGTGTATAGGATATAAGCTGTTTCTTACAGTATATTACATTTTCATGTGCAGGGAGATGGTTTTTATAAATGTTCCAATGGCCACTGGAAGGTTTCTGAAATCTGATGGGGTCAAAAGACTAAAGTCGTGGCCTATTGGTTAGAGAGTCTGACTCGTAATCCTAAGGTTGTGGGTTCGAGTCTCGGGCCGGCCACGACTGAGGTGCACTTGAGCAAGGCACAGAAGCCCCCAACTGCTCCCCAGGTGCCGCAGCATAAAATGGCTGCCTACTGCTCCGAGTGTGTGTTCACGCTGTGTGTGTTCACTGCTGTGTGTTTGCACTTTGGATGGATCAAATGCAGAGATAATTAGCCGTATGTCACGTCACTTTCACTTTTCTGGCCAGAAACCTAAGAATCTTTAAGATTTTAAAACTGCAGACTTTACCTCTCTGTCAGTGAGCAACTCAGAAAACAAACGTAAGGCACCATGTACAGTATTATTTGTATTTTAGTTTAGCTTTGCCTTAGTACAGTTACACCAATTAAATGCACCCGGCCTTGTGAAATGTCACTCAGACAAGTGTTTTCTATTTCTTTTGTGAAGCAGGTGGTTCTTGGCCAGTTTTCTGACTTGCTAGTCTCTTTAGCGAACGCTGTATGATGCACCACACAGAGAATGTGTACCGAGTTTATCTGTCGTAGCGAGCCGTCCTCAGCGTGCGGCCTGGATCCCTGCAAAATGCTGTTCAGGAATTTCATACCCACCAGTTGCACGTGACTCCCACACAATATGGCTGCCAGCATGGCTCTGCATGGTGGCACCTACCTCCTGCAGTGCTGCTGATTATTCTTAACCTCCCCACCCACCACGCCTGTCACCGAGCGCCGGTGAAGTAGTGGGCAGCCAGAAAAAAAACCTCACAAAGGCTAATATGAGTCTTAATCCTGTTTAGAGAAACAATGCGGCACGCCATTCTCAGACTTGCTCCGTCGTGCTTTAAAGGTATTAGCATTCTGCAGAAGCCTGTCAGATGCTCGTTCTGCCGCCTCGCTTCCTTTCTGTTCTATTATTCCTTTCTCTCTCTCTCTCTCTTCACATTTCTTTTTTCCCCGAGGCTCAGAAAAGCTTCAGCGTTCCGACTCTGCCAGAGGATGTGGATTTGCACGAAGTCCCGGGAGCCTCCTGTGACCTGTGATGTCACAGCTGGAGAGATAGAAGATGCAGCGAAGAAGACGCATGTGTGTGTGGGAAAGGCAAAACTGGATTAACCTCTGACGGTGGGATCTGGGTCTCAAACCCAGCGGAGTGTTCATGACCCATGCGAAGAGCATCCACCTAACTTCGGCATCGGCCTCCATGAATACCAACATTCTCTTGTCTGGCTTTGATCCGCGCCTTCCTTCACTTTGACTTTATTTCCTTTAACCCGAGGCTGAACTCAGGTGGGATTCGTGTTTGCTGCCGGGGCCAGGGCTTGCAGTAGAACATAAAACGAACACAGCAGAGACCGAAAGCAAATAAAGAAGTTACGTTCATATTATATTTATAGAACGGCGGAAAATGATTCTATAAAAACAAACTCCATTTATAGGCTCAGGTTTCATCAGTAATCTGGTGATTTGCTCTTATTTATTTCATTTAGAAGAAAACAGTGTTTTGTTTTTCTTAACATTTTATAGCCTTTTTTTTCATGAGGCTGTTTAAATAAAAATGAGTCCTTCGAGGTTTAGCTCTTAGTACAAAATGTTCTGCAGGAAGGATTGTACAATTTTTATTTATTTATTTTTTAATGTTCTACACTCCAATGGCTGATCTGCTGATCTGAGATGTTCTCAGTGCCGCACACTGTTAATAGCGATGCACCGAATCTAGTCTGATCCCGGGAAGCGATACACGTTTTATAAATGCTGTAGGTTTCAGTCGCGAGTATCTGCAAGCAGAGTCGGCACACTGAACCAACCGTATTGTACAGCGGGGCTTAGAATCAAGCTATAGTGAGCGAATCTGTTATATAGTCGTCTTTTATCATGGTGTGAGAACAAGAACCTGTGCTGGTGTGTTTGGAGTAGACAGCTGGTAGTGTACACACTGTTTCAGGAAAAAGTACACACATTTTTTTAGGTTGTGTGTCACTATGTATGTAACGACTATGTCATAACAGCTTCAAACTAACACTAGTAGTGTTAGTCGCCTCAGGATCAGACGTCACACCCATGAAACGTTGGCTGAACATCTAGATAGATAGATAGATAGATAGATAGATAGATAGATAGATAGATAGATAGATAGATAGATAGATAGATAGATAGATAGATAGATAGATAGATAGATAGATAGATAGATAGATAGATAGATAGATAGATAGATAGATTTTTTTACTTTATTTATTTTTTAACTTTATTGTCATTGCATTGTACAGGTACACAGCAACAAAATGCAGTTTGGCATCTACGAGAAGTGCAAAATGGAGCAGTCTTACGCACATGGAACAAAAATTTTGAAACAATGATCTAGGGTTCTACACCGGTCTGTTTATTATTGGTACATATTCACAGCCCTAAACATGACTCTTAAGAAAGCAAACCGTGATTGGTTGCTGTACATGTCAGTCATGGAGGGTGGGGGTGGGGTTATAGGCTTGATGTGGTAGGTTAGGGGTTAAGCATCAGGTCCACCAAGCTGCCACTGCTGTGCCCCTGGGCAAGACCCTTAAACCTCAGTTGTGCAGTTGTATAAAAGTAAGTCTCTGTCTGAATAAGGGCGTCTACCAAATGCCGGAAATGTAAATGTTAATCAGACGCCAATAAATGCTGCTGTGGAGTCCAGACCTTCTGCCATCGGTCTGAAGGTCTGTCTATGTAAGACTGCAGTAACAGATACTGCTAAGTGCTGGGCTAAAAACATTTGTGTACAATGAAGGTGAGGCGAGAGGTCAAGCCCAAAAGAGCACACTGTTGTTCGGGTCTTCAAATATTTCATCGATCGAATAAACAACGTCCGTGAACTTAGGACTGTTTGAATAATATTGAGTTCCATAGAGGCATCTGAGGTGTCGTTTTAACTGGAAATATAGCCACTTACAGAGCACACAGCCATGGGTTGTTTGAAAGCTACTTAAGAGCTCTTTTAATGGCTGTATCATGGTGCGTGTCGGTCATTGCGATCTCAAGATATCGGTCACTTCACAAGTGCAGACAGTTCTCGTTTTGTTAATCCGCAGGCTCTTCATGAAAGAACACGATCACTTGCCAATAAGATATCTCTAGGTTTAGCTACACGCAATTGTGGGAAGTGAATCTGGATAAAAAATATTCATATAGAATATAGATATATAAAAGTTTATATGTGTAATATATACATGAGTAGACATTTTTCTGTCCTTTCTTTTTTTCCTCTGTTTACCTACTTGTTTTTCTTTGTTGGAAACAACTGTCTGTTATTAAATGCCACACACTTCACCATCAGCCCCTCCTGAGTCATCTTTGTAAATTAAAAACACCCAGAAATACGGAGGTTGCCAAGTTGTGGATTAGCGGGAATCCACACAGAGTGGAGGGTTCTAAAAATTTGATTGTAACATATCTTTTCAGTTGTACACTGTGTGTGTTTTACTGGTCTACTGTTATACACATTAACATTGATCACCTGACCTTGTTCTTACTGGAGTTTTATATAAAAATTGATTTACTAGCTTACTTTATATTCACTATAAAGCAGTGAATTATAACTGGTAATAGTGACTTATGGAACTTGCCAGATTTTAGCAAAACAACCCGGATTTATGGAGTTTCCAAACATTACTGAAAATAGCTCACACACACACACACACACACACACACACACACACACACCCACACACACACACACACACACACACACACACACGCCTATAGTGTGAATTACACAGCATGCAGCGGGACTCTCACTGCTTCCAAACAGTTTCTCCAGTAAGGCTGCGGAACTCATTTAGAATTTTAAACAGCGTTTCTTGGATAAAGATAAAGGAAATGTGCGGAATTGAATATTTATAACCTTTTAAACATTCTCTTGTTTCACGTTTGTACAAATGACACCCTTGACAGGCAGTGCAGTGATGCATTCCCAGTTCTGGTGATGAGTATAAGACTGTGCATCTCTCTATTTGTACCACGTCACTTAGTTGCCGGTCGGTAACGACGTGACGCCTCCTCGAGTCACCGACACGCATGACGGAGTTCCAAATCGCCGTTGTCTCCTGCCGATTCCAAATCAGCATTAGCCAAGACTAGTGTGTGGCGTATTACAGGGTTTATTTGTAGCCACGTCTGTTTTTTTCCTTGCAGCCGTCTTGCGCTCGGCTCGTGATGTCAGACTCGATCTACACATCTGGAGACATTGGTGAGACGTTTGGCTTTAACAACAGCTGCGAAGGCACTGCTCAAAGACTGCAAAGGTTAAGAGTGTTTGTCGTAAAAATTCTATATTGCAACACAAAGATAAGCGTGATCCAGTGGACGCTAAAAAGCGACAGGAAAAATAATAGATCTTTTTACACTAGATCCATGTTTTCAGTGACGTAAAAGTGAATATAGATATATAAATATACATGTGAAGAGAAAATATGGGGTCACGATTGCTTGTTTTGAATTGACTGGATCACATCTGGCCCTTTGAGATAAATCTTCTGGCCGGTTCTCGGATACCAGTGTTTATAAATAGTGGCCACTTTAATAGGAACACCTGTAAGAGTGCATTTATCCAACCATCCAGTACACATACAGGTGAGAAGCTTCATTTCGTGTTGACATCAGTATAGGGAAAATGTCATCTCAGTGACTGTCACAGAATGGAGAGAAAAACAATAACGACAACAAACAAACATCCAGTGAGTGACAGTTCTGCAGGGGGAAACACCTTCAGGTCAGCGTGTATAGACTGGTTTAAGTTCTCAGGAAGGCTACAGTAACTCAGATAAGCACTCTGTACAACCGAGCCGAGAAGAAAAGCATAACAACACATCGACCCTTGAGGGAAAGTCTACAGCAGCAGAAGAAGAGCTTTGCAGGTAAACAGTTACATCTATTGTGTGCAGTAGTGGAAAGGGACCAGAGAGAGAGGGACCACCAGAGAGCAGGAATTATTTGGGTATAGATTCATTCTCCGCACTGTGTGTGTGTGTGTGTGTGTGTGTGTGTGTGTGTGTGTGTGTATGGTGGTATAAAGTGTATCAGGTGCAGCAGTGTGATCCCAGTGCTACACCTAACACCCAAATCATATTTGTTCAGCAGCGCTCCGTCTCAGCTGATAGATGTGGAAGCGGAGGGAAGACAAACCGAGCTTATCTAAAAGGGTTAGCTCTGTCGCTCCCTATAAGAGCAGCGCTCCATACAACACTAACACAACTTACACAACTCATTTCTTTACAGCTAAACAATGGAAATGCAAAGTCACTAATTCAGTGACTACGTATTAACTCGTTCTTACATCACTTTAAACATGAAAAGAACAAAGTATAATCTATACATTACAACAAAACATCATACATTAAAACAAAATTAGTAATAAAATAAAATAATAAAATAAATGTAAATGAATGTTTTTTTTATTAATACTACTTTTAGTAAAATAATAAGAATAATTAAGAATGATAAAACAAAAAAGCATAAACAGCGAATGTGAATCTAATAATAAAAGAACACTATAATAACATGAAATAAGTGAAAACTAGTGAGAACTAAATAAATAAATAAATAAACAAACTAAACTGAAATACTGCAAGAAACACATCAATTCCTCATCTATACTAAACACTGTGTTGTGTTGTTATTGTGATGTTTTATGTTGTGGTGTGTTCTGATGTGTTGTTGTGTTGTGTTATGTTGTATGTTGTGTTGTGATGTGATGTGTTGTGTTTGTTTTATGTTGTGTTATGTTGTGATGTGTAGTGTTTGTTTTATGTTGTGTTGTGCTTGTTTTATGATGTGTTGTGTTGTGATGTGTTATATTGTGATGTGTTGTGTTATGTTATGTTGTGATGTGTTGTGATGTGTTATGATGCGTTGTGTTGTTGTTGTGATGTGTTGTTGTTATGTTGTGATGTGTTGTGTTTGTTTTATGATGTTATGTTATATTGTGATGTTGTGTTATGTTGTGATGTGTTATATTGTGATGTGTTGTGTTATGTTATGTTGTTATGTTGTGATGTGTTGTGTTTGTTTTATGATGTTATGTTGTGTTGTGTTATATTGTGATGTGTTGTGTTATGTTGTTATGTTGTGTTTGTTTTATGATGTTGTGTTGTGTTATATTGTGATGTGTCGTGTTATGTTGTTATGTTGTGATGTGTTGTGTTTGTTTTATGATGTGTTGTGTTGTGTTTGTTGTATGATGTGTTGTGCTTATGAAGATGTTTTGGGGAGTTTCTGAGGGCAGTGCACATAGCAGTGATATGGTTGTGTAATGGCCCAGTGTAGAAGTGAGAAGCCTCTCAGGATCTTCATCTCACTGTAATTAAGAGCTCTAATAAGAAGGAAGGCCCTGATGAGGCCCATGAGTAGGATCCAGTTAACACTCCCTGAGGAACTTTACACACACACACACACACACACACACACACACACACACACACACACACACACACACACACAGTGCACAGTGATTACAGTGTAGGAGCCACCCCTCCCTCTCCTCTCTCCTCTCTTATGTGATGGGCCAGCACTCTTGGGCAGACACACTCAAGTCAGGTTGAACTTCCACACTTTTCTCTAAGCCATGAATAATGCATGCTCCGCTCTACGCTTTCCTTTACCTCTGCCCGTCCTCACACTTTCCCCTTCTCTCTTCTGGGACCCTCCTTGAAACAGAGCTGTTCACTAATTAATCCTTGGGAATTCGATCGATCGTGGGTTGACCATTGGCTTACAGGTGGATTGATGGCTGGATTGATTAGAGCGGAGGTGAAGAGATTATCCATTCGCCGACTGTTTCGTTATCAGCCCTGAAAAAAAAAAAGAACACAACCCTGTGTGCTTTGCCTTCACTCGTTCTTCCTCATCAGCTCCCTGCTTGCTCCTCTTATTTTAATGAGCATTGTGAGATTCGCTCCAGCAGGGGAGTGAGCTAACCTAGCGGAGTTCCTATAAAGGCTGCGTTCCAAACCACATCAGGCTCCTACAGAGGAGCAGGAGGAGACAAAACGCTTTGTGCGCCGCTCGGTTGCAGCCGAGCGGCAACAGCACACGCTGGAGGGCAGGAGAGAAAAAAAATAGTACCAGCGTGATGCGTCTCTTTTTCCAGCATTTCTTAGAGTAAATATTTAGCTGACTGAAGGCACTTTTATACCTGCAAGCTGCAGAAAGGTTTTGAGATTTATGAATTCTCACTCATTGCTTGTTGATCCTTTTCCTCTCTATCGCTACATTTCTATTTCATTTCAGTTTAGCACTGGGATTCTCACAGAGAGCTTGAACAAAGGCCAGGCTTTGAATGTGTGAATGGAATGAAATTGCTCTTGGTCATGTTTATTTTTCTACCTTTCATAAATTATAATCACCGTTATTGAGCTCAGAAATGAAATCACACTTAGTACAACGTTGGCAAAATAAGGAATCGAATAGTTTTATTGCACTTTAACATTTTAAGTCACCTGAACGCAACCTCTTATCACATGATAATCCTATAATAATTCTTATACACACCCGAAACCAAATGAGGCTCTTAGTCACATTAATTGAATGGAAGTTATTTTTCGAATAAAAACACAATCAGATTTAAATGTAAAGATTAGCAGGAAATCATCCGTGTGTGCTGTGGTTTATCAAGCAGTTTTTATTCCTTTTACCTCTTTTTTCATCGCTTTTGCCTTATTTTCTCCTTTTCTACCCAGTTTGATCATATTTCACTTTCCTACTTTCGCTTTTCGCACCACAGCGACAGTGTAACATTCATTCATTCATTCATTCATTTTCTATCGCTTATACGGGGAGCCTGTGCCTGTCTCAGGCGTCATCGGGCATCAAGGCAGGATACACCCTGGACGGAGTGCCAACCCATCACAGGGCACACACACACTCTCATTCACTCACACACTATGGACAATTTTCCAGAGATGCCAATCAACCTACCATGCAAGTCTTTGGACCGGGGGAGGAAACCCCCGAGGCATGGGGAGAACATGCAAACTCCACACACACACAAGGCGCAGGCGGGAATCGAACCCCGACCCTGGAGGTGTGAGGCAAACGTGCTTACCACTAAGCCACCGTGCCCCCTACAGTGTAACATTCGCAGAGAAAAATGCTATCAACCCTCTTCCACATCCATGAGCTGACTGTGGCGAGGAAAAACTCCCATAGATGGAAGAGGAAGAAACCTTGAGAGGAACCGGACTCAAAAGTGAACCTCATCCTCATCTGGGCGACACTGGGTGGTGTGATTATAAACTGTTATAAATACCGGAGGGTTTTATGTCCTTTAATGAATAATTGTGTACTGATTAAAAGGTTGTTGTCCTCAAAAACCACATGTAGCTGGCATCTTCTCGTTGAATGAATGAAATCTTCATGAAGCAGAATCCAACTGTAGCTGGTACATCTCTAGATGCCTCAGGATCCTCACAGGGTTTTGCTTCTTCTTACTGAAGGTTTGAAATGTAAGGGAACACAGCTGGAGCTGGTACAATCTCTTGGTGCTTCGAGATGGGTAGAAAAAGAGAATCAAGTGGAGAGTAATTGGCATAGCTGTTGTTCATTATATTATATTATATTATATTATATTATATTCATATTTCATTTTCTATATTAAAGTTAATATGGGGGTCACAGTGGCTTAGTGGTTAGCACGTTCGCCTCACACCTCCAGGGTTGGGGGTTCGACTCCCGCCTCCGCCTTGTGTGTGTGGAGTTTGCATGTTCTCCCCGTGCCTCGGGGGTTTCCTCCGGGTACTCCGGTTTCCTCCCCCGGTCCAAAGACATGCATGGTAGGTTGATTGGCATCTCTGGAATATTTTCCGTAGTGTGTGAGTGTGTGAGTGAATGAGAGAGTGTGTGTGCCCTGTGATGGGTCGGTACTCCGTCCAGGGTGTATCCTGCCTTAAGATAGGGCACAGGCTCCTCGTGACCCGTGAAGTTCTTATGAAAATGAATGAATGAAAAGTTATTATGACAAAAAAAATAAATAATTAAGGACTCCTGTGTTGCAAAACTTGGCACTGGAGACTCCTTTAAAAAAAAAAAAAAGCTAAACAGATTACTCATCACATGTGAAGTGTCAGCTGTACAAGTCTTACAAGTCTGTCATAACCATAGAAATGTAAAATAACAGAACAAGCCCATTTATATAAAACTCTCATTCCAAATCCAAAGTCATAGAAAATCAACAACACCTTCTAACCAATCAGGATTCATCCTTCAAGAGCAGAGTGTTATAATAACAGTGAATTTATTTAAACTTTAGTCACCGATTTTATTATGGAGAGCAACATTTGAGATTGCTTCATTTTCAAACGACAAAGCTTACACTATATTAGCACTAACATTCAACTATTTAAATACCAAATTTTGCACGAGAGAGAGAGAGACAGAGAGAGAGAGAGAAAGAGAGAGAGCATATATCGCTAATAATAGCAACGTTATTTATCTCAGAAACTGGGCTCCGATTAAAGTCGTAGTTTGGTGTAAACGGCTTGTCAGTAATTAGCATCTAATCACATGAGCGTATCTGTTTAATGGGGGGATGAATGTGTGCACTTTGTTTTAGCCGGAGTGCCTCTGCAGGGATGACGGGAGCCCGTTTCATTTGGGAAGTCGAGTCTGGTATCTCAGCCTCCCTCCCTTTTCCCCTCCCAAGGTCGTTTGGTGTAGGTATGTAGGGAGGAAAGGCATAGAGAGCATCGTGTAGCTCACGATCTGCCTGTTCTTTTTCATTGTGTGTGTGTGTGTGTGTGTGTGTGTGTGTGTGTGCATCATCAGGTCACAGTGGAGGGCAGTTTGGCTCGCCCCTGCACAGGTGGCCTGGGCCAAGATTGGAATAATTTATGAATGTTGGGTCATTCTCTCTCTCCACAGCTAGGCCGAGCTCACTGGCTCAAAGCCACACACTCGCTGATCAGCTGATGAGAATGGGAGAAGAGCAGCACTTTATTTTACTGTTGTTGTTTTTTTTTTCTTTTTGCTATGTAGGCTGAGCTTTATGCAAGGTTTGATTAATGCCCTAACGTGCCACAGAATTGACCCTAAATAAACGCATGGCTAAATTTGTAATGGCGACATTTTCTCACACCAATTCATCCTGATATGTCATAAAAGAACCTACTGCTTCTTGCTGTTATTTATTTATTTATTTATTTATTTATTTATTTTATTTTCAACATCAGACCTGACACACTGTAGAGTCAGAGAAATGCAGTAAAGCATTATAGCTAGTAAACAATCCAGCAGAAGGTGTTATAAAGTGTTCGGATAGATAATAGCACTGAGACAACAAAGCACTGGCTGGATAGACTTTCAACAGTTTGAATCGGAGAATCGGATATCCGATTCAGTGAAACGAATCAATTTGAAAGAATCGACTGAATCAGAATTTGCTCATCTATCATTATAACACGATAGAATGTGGTACGTATATGAGGAATTCATAAAGTCTGGATTTTATGCTGAGGTTAAAAGCACAGACTCTCCATCGGTGCGACAGAAAAGCTTTCGTCTAGTTTAAATCCCAGGAGTTAGTTGGTCGTGGATGGGTGGTATCATCTGACTGTCCTGTCAATCACTGCAACACAAGCCAGTGGTGGGAATCTGTAAGCTCATGTATGTGCAAGAGGGCAGATAGCGCTTCACCCCGCCGCATGAAAGATGGTGTCATAGTGGCCAGGAATCGGATGGTGGTCAGTTTGAGGCCCAGGAAGGATTTCCATGCAATAGTGCCACCTTAAGTCCTTTTTCCCTGTAGTTTGCTTGACATCCATCTGTCAACGTGAACCATAGTATCATCACAAGTCATTAAAAAAAAAAGGCATAGATTTGCATTACAAATAAACATTGAGATCAAACTGGTGGCAGGATCCCAGCACCGTGTCGGCAAGTCAGCAGCCAGACAAACAGGCCATGCATCGAGTAATGATTTTCGCTCTGTAAAGATGTCTGAGATGCAGGCGGACTCTGATAAACGGAATTAGCTGTCGACTGTCTTTCCTTTTCACACTAGGTGGTTATAAGGAGCCGTATTGTTTGGCAGAATGAATTAAAGTTTGGCCGGATGGCTCCTCCTTCCCTCCTTCCTCTGTAACTGCTCCAGCTCAGCTCAAGCATCTTTCTGAAATTTAGCCTTTGTTCTGGCTAATGTCCTATTAATTTCATGCTCTTGCACCCACTGAAAAAAAAAAAACACCTTGTGTCGTTTTTTTTTCTTCTCCTTCTCTTTCATTCATCGGGTTGCTTATTAACGAGATTAGGTTTCATGCAGACTCACAGACTCTCCTCTTTTCTATTAGTGGAACAATTGGATATGGACTAGTACTTAGGCTTTGTTTATTTATTTTCTCATGTTTCTATAATCCTTTCGGATTCGGTACATGGTCGTATCATAAATTGGTGCGTGGCGTGTTCCGTCTTGATCGAAGCGGTACACCGAACAACAAATCAAATGCTCGATGCTATGTGCGCTTTAGGGTTGAGAGCTTTTTCAAATGACTCCCCACTGACTCATCTGATGCTTTGGATTGCATGATATAGTTTTTTCCTCCGTTACTGAATGGCTGCTAGCTGTTGTTGCAGGCATTAACCCCCAGACCCGAGGTTTACAGAGCCGAGCATAAATCTCAGTGGAGCGCCCTGCGCCTTGGCTGAACATTTCCTTACATATGCAGCGTTTTGATTAATCGCGTATGGCATTGCTCCCGAAAGCTCCGGCTCGTCACCATCTGAGGCCATTAGTCACTGTCGCCAAATCTGAATTTACGCACTGATTGCTTGTGCTATCTCTTCACAGTGCAGCCGGGTATGTGTGTTACACAATACATTCCTGCCTCTGGATACCGCCGGAACAGGCTTCATCCACTTGTTTACAACATACACAGTTTACAGGTCATGTCTGTTTTAACCCAGATTCCTTTTATACCTCTTTTTTGTTTTTGTTTTGTTTTTACATTTTGTTTTTTCTGCACAGAATTTTGCATATCAGTTTTAAAAGTTCTCTTAAAGTACACACAAACATGACGTTTACATATTAGACACTACATGAGCATTATACAAAACTCCTGGGAGCCAGATGTACTAAATGAAATTCAAATCAAATTCTAATTTTATTCACATACACAAACACGACACACAGCGAAATGCTTTTTTTTACGATGGCCCATGTTTGGGGAAAAAAGAGTCAAATGGAATAAAAATAAAATAGGAACAGACCGGATAAAACACAATTTACAAAATGGGACAAATGGAATTTAATACTAGAAAGAATTCAAAGGAAAATAAAATAGAGTTAGATGTAGAGATGTTCTGTTGCACGAGTTCAGTTGCAGTTCAGCAAATCTCGATTGTATGAATGACTGAATGAATGAATGAATGAATGGATAAAGGAACGCAGACATCAGTTGTTACAGGAAAACGATATAGAGCTGAATTAAATCCTTTCTATATGAAGTACAAAAATATCACATCACACTTCTTGACATTTCTACAGAACACGATTATTAAATGGTTCTATTATTATTATTATTTAAAACTTAGGAATTGTTCAATGTTTTGTTTAAATGGACTTTAATGGCACTTTTATTTGATTAAAACGTATCTGATTTAAGTAATAACACCGAAAACGGCACAAATAATTTTAACAAATGTACCGTATTTCAATGTTAAAGATGGAAGAGTACGTAAAGATCAAGGTGCTTTTAATCAGTTGGATTTAGTTTTGTAATGATTAAAAACATTATAAAAGATGACAATATGATACCTGTGGTTACTCAGATAAGCTTATTGTGGCATCATTTATCATGACACGATGATTATAATAATAATAAACTTTATGTTGTATAGCGCCTTTAAAAGCGCTTCTCAAAGCGCTTGACATAAAAGATGAAATGAAAAAATACACATAAGATTATAGACACTAAAACTAACCATACACAAAATAAAAAGCCAATAAATAACAAACAAAGAGATCACATAAAAGTTACGCTAAAAAAGTACGTTTTAAGGTGGGATTTAAAAACACCCAGGGATTCTGCATTCCTACTCTCTGAGGGCAGGGAAACGAGAGACAAACCGAAAGCCTGGTGTGGCTGCGTGTAGATGTCTTCTCGGGTCTAAAGAAATGGACCCGACCCGAAGTGACCCGAATCACTTTTTACCCGAACCCGACGTGCATAATTATTTTTTTTTTAAGAAAGACCCGACCCGAGACAAACTCGAAAAAATTAGACCCGAGTCCGGCCCAACCCGACGGCAATTTATTTTTAACCCGACTGGACCCGAATGTTGCGTAACTCTACACTAACGTAACAGCTACAGCGTGGATTCAAAATTGATTGATAGGTCTGTTTCAACAAACATTAGCTTAGCACCAGCCACACGTCACCAGCCACATGTCGCAAGCGGTCTTGGCAAACAGAGGACAGGTTGGAAAAGGACTCGAGTCGATGCACACATGAGAGATACAGTAGTTCGGGTCTTCTCGGGTCCGTTCGGTAAAAACACGTTCATTTTAAATTACCGAGACCCGACGCCGCTATTATTATACCCGACCCGTGTCCGAGGTACACGTGAAACTTTTAGACCCGAACCCGCTCGGGTCTCATGTCAGACCTCGGGTTTTCGGATCTAAGTGGACCCGTGAAGACCTCTAGAGCTGTTAAAACATAAGAGATAACAACTTGTTCAGCAAACGTCCATGAAAATCGACAAACAGTTAATATAGTAGGTCTAAAGTATGGCACAATGTTTCTTTTTCTTTTTTTTTTTTAAAAAAAGGTTAATATGTTCAAATTGTTGTGATATATGTATAAGAGGAATAAAGCAGCCTGAGACGTGTTAGAAGAACATGAATCAACATCTCACCACCCAGTTGTGTTTTATTCCTTAATTGTTCATGCTCTCCTTAATAACTAATAGGGACTCTAATGACAAGTCTGCCATTTCAATGACCTCCACACGTTTACTTACTGACAAGAGAGTCTGTCATTAAAAACACATTTATCTCTTTGATAATCTCTCATTTCTGCTTTAGTCCTGAGCCCTTTAGCGGCTTTGTGGTTGATCATTTTCATTATTTCGCACTTTTATTCGCGCGCGTGATGGATTTAGTAAATTAAAGTCAGACGCTTTCCGAGCACTTTCCTCAGACGGATCAAGGTGCTTTAGCGTTGCGGTTCCTCATCATTTTCACGATGGTAAAAATAATATTATGTTTTGAAAGCTGTGCTCACTGCTGCATTAAGAAGAATTTATAATCTCGGATTCGTTTTTTGACACGAGTCACGACCACACCCGGAGTTTCGGCTTGAATATTTTTGTTTTTGTGCCCGGATATCTGTTTTTATCCTATTTGTTCATGTAAGTGAGCGTGAGTGTAAACGCCTAGCCAGCATGGTTTGCTTTATTCCCCAGGCCTCTTGGCTATGTGCTGTGTGTGTGTCAGTGGATGGCTCTGGCCGTGAGATGGTCTGCATCAGCACATTTGTATCTTTAATGCCTGGTAAGATTGCTCTCCTGGGCAATGTCCACTGCTCATTCATCTCCCACAGCCTCTGGGCGGATCCTCCACCTCTAAACCCGTAGACAAGATCGAGGGGGAGCTGGACGCTATCCGATCGGCTTGGCCTGAAGATAGGAGCTTAAGAGCTCAGATTAAAATTATTGGCCTATTGAAATAAATGAATATTTTTGCAGTGAAGGGGGTGTGGTCTCTATACCAGCTCCTGTAGTAATAGTATGTCAGTGCTGAAGAAGCATGGCTGTTCTACATGGCAGTTCCACTAAAGGATAATTCATCAATGCCTCTGTACCTGCTAGATCGCATACAGAAAGGATTTCTCAGTGATTTTGAATCACAGTTTAGGTCCAGTGAAAATAGGTTCTTAGACCTTTACAAGTCCAGGCTTGTGCTTTGTGCTTGCAAGATCAAGAGGCAAGTCAAGAAGTGTCCTGTGCCTGTCAGTCTTATAGCAAGAAGAGGCGTGGTCTGTGCCTGTCAGTCTTATAGCAAGAAGAGGCGTGTCCTGTGCCTGTCAGTCTTATAGCAAGAAGAGGCGTGGTCTGTGCCTGTCAGTCTTATAGCAAGAAGAGGCGTGTCCTGTGACTGTCAGTCTTATAGCAAGAAGAGGCGTGTTCTGTGCCTGTCAGTCTTATAGCAAGAAGAGGTGTGTCCTGTGCCTGTCAGTCTTATAGCAAGAAGAGGCGTGTTCTGTGCCTGTCAGTCTTATAGCAAGAAGAGGCGTGTCCTGTGCCTGTCAGTCTTATAGCAAGAAGAGGCGTGTCCTGTGCCTGTCAGTCTTATAGCAAGAAGAGGCGTGTTCTGTGCCTGTCAGTCTTATAGCAAGAAGAGGTGTGTCCTGTGACTGTCAGTCTTATATAGAAAAGCACTGCACAAGCCACGCCTCTTCTATATCAGGCAAGTTAGGTTAACAGATGGGGCTACAGTGTCTGTCTCTGTGTGTACCTGTCATTCCTAGTGAAGTAGGTGTGTCCTACATGTCCCTGTGTCCTTCCAATCCTAAAAGCATTCTTTATTAAAACACTGGATCTTATTGCATCCTAACAGCTATAGAATGTATTGTAATGAATCACTGATTCATGTGTTGAAATGCATTAAGATGCACATCATGTACACACTCCGAAAGGTTTGTTTGTGGTCTGTGTGTGTGTGTGTGTGTGTGTGTGTGTGTGTGTGTGTGTGTGTGTGTGTGTGTGTGTGTGTGTGTGTGTGTGTGTGGTGTAAGCTTTAGTGATCAGAGCTCATTATACTCTAAAATCAAACATGCTTGATAAGGTCAAGGCAGTGTGATGCTTAATGTGGAGTTTATAAACGTTTTGTGTGTAAGGTAGAGGTCTTCACGGGTCCACTTAGATCCGAAAACCCGAGGTCCGACCCGAGACCCGAGCGGGTTCGGGTCTAAAAGAGCTGTGGGATGTGGTAGCTCAGTGGTTAAGGAGTTGGGCTACTGATCGGATGGTCATGGGTTTGAACCCCAGGTCCACCAAGCTGCCACTGCTGGGGCCCTGAGCAAGGCTCTTAACCCTCAGTTGCTCAGTTGTAAATCACTCTGGATAAGGGTGTCTGCTAAATGCTGTAAATGTAAAAGTGTTTCACGTGTGCCTCGGACACGGGTCGGGTATAATAATAGCGGCGTCGGGTCTCGGGTAATTTAAAATGAATGTGTTTTTACCGAACGGACCCGCAAGCCAAGACCGCTTGCGACATGTGGCTGGTGAAGTGTGGCTGGCGGTAAGCTAATTTTCGTTAAAACAGACCTGTCAATCAATTTTGAATTCACTCTGTCTGGTTCGGGTACAAAGTGATTCGAGTCACTTTGGGTCGGGTACATTTTTTAGACCCGAGAAGACCTCTAGTGTCAGGGTTATTTTCTGTCCTTAGACAAGGCGATATGTGAACATAAAAAAAACCTGCACTCCAAAGTGTTAGCATTAAGTGCTAATGCTTATTTCCTGTAGACATGTTGGGATTACGCATGGTTGTGTAAAATATACCACTGCGTACTGAGAGTTATCATAAAAGCAGTCACAGGCAGTTCCTCTTGACCAGGGATCATATCGAGCAATTTAGCCAATGTGTGTTTTCAGGCTGACACTAAGGTCTAAGCCAGAGCCATGTGCTGGACAGAAGAGCTTATTTAAAGACCTTGTATTCACTCTGGAGAACTGTTGATCTTTCCCAGATTGATTTCCTTTACGTTCAATTTGCTGAAGGCCTGATGTGCTACACATCTGCCATCCATTGTGAGGTGTCGAGAACACATATTGATCTGATTACCATGGAATGGCTTGTTCTCAGACATTTAAGGAAATGCTGGTGGAGACGTGTGAGAGGAATCGTTTATAGGAAACCGCATAGTTGTATAGCTGGAGATGCCCAGATATATTGGCCTACAATTGATATTGGCTGATAAAAAAGCTATGCAATTGGCCAAGGTCTGGCTGTTTAGAAACTGCTAATTGTCATCCATGATTCTTTCAGGGCAAGACAAAGACATGTACATTTTGCTAAACATAAAAATTATTTTTCTCTTTCTGTAGTTACTCAGTAACATTCCTAAAGGTGTAATTTAAACCCCCAACATAAGTAAGTAGGCTGAGTTTTTGGCCCATATTTCTAAAGATTGACTTGAACGATTGCTCGGATTGGCACGAGGTCCATCATTCCTCCAGAACCACTCTCAAATCTTTAGCTGCCATTTATCCCTAATAACAAGGGTTTCTTTTTTATTTTATACAACATCCAATTAATTTAATATGCATATAGACATCAGGAAGAAAAATAACTCATAAAAAGAAGAGCCGTGCTCTGATAGGGAATATGTACCGTTAGCGAAGTTAGCTTGCGTTGCTAAACTGCCAACGAAGCTAGTGTAGTACAGGTCTAAGATTAAATAGTTGGATTTATATTTGAGAACGTCTTCACACACATTGGTCAATTTGCCTGAATAAGTGAACATTTGATTATCAGACTATTTGATTTGTTTTGTTTTCACACTAAGAATAAATTAAAGGTACAATTGAAGTTCCAATTGAAGCCTTTCTAACATACATAAAAAATCCCCAAACACAGAGCCGGATCTCAATAATGTACCAAATAATTACAGTATTTTCCGCACCATAAGGCGCACAGGATTATAAGGCGCAGTCCCAATTACGGGGTCTATTTCTGTACTTAACCCATACATAAGGCGCACCGTATTATAAGGCGCATGCTAAAACATACGGTCCACAAAATAAGGTAACAGAAGCAAAACAGTGAGTTTAGTTGAACTTTATTCTACTATTTAACAACACACACATTATTTTTAATCAATCTTCTCCCACAAATCCACCAAAGTCCTCATCTACTGTGTCTTCTTAACTTGGCGCAGTACATTTTCTTGCTTCCTCCACTTCCGAACCATAGATACATTGATGTTGAATACTTTCAGCTGCTCTATTCCCATTTACAACCGTGTAACTGATAGCCTGTGGTTTGTAATTGTGCCTCGTAAGCATCTGAATTTTATTGGCGGATGGGAAACCAACTTAAGGTGCATTTACCGCCACCTACTGGACTGGAGTGTGGAGCGCATAATGGTTAGGAAGAAACAAATGTTGTTTTTTTTCAACATACCGGTAGTTATACCTACCGGAGGCGTGGCGAAGGTAAGCGTACGTACTGTACGTTTTACGTAATGTCCTCTGATTGGTTTATCGCTGCCAGCGTACGTAGTGTATGTATTATGTCTCTGTGTCAGCGGGAAATGGTCCGACAGTCAATCAAGCGGAGCGCTTACCAAAGTCGTTCAACAACATTTGTACAGATTTTTGGAACTCAGTGCACACATACGGCGCACCGGATTATTAGGCGCACGGCCGATTTTTGAGAAAATTTAAAGCTTTTAGGTGCACCTTATAGTGCGGAAAATACTGTATTCATGTAACAATTTCTAATTTAAAAATTTTTTTTTTAAAGGCCAAATATCCACATTATGATTCTATACATCACTGAATGTTCATAGAAAGGTTTGGTTTCATTTATTCACTGATGAGTCTGCTGCCTAATCCTGGTTCCATTTTCACCGTCTGCCAGCGACAGGCAACAAATGAGAAAGCTCAGCAGGATTTGAGGAATCACACGTACAGTATCTGCTGCGTCTTGACCCTGGCGCCCTCTCGGCACTCAACGTCACACTATTTCAGACTCTGGTCTCTAGAGACCTTTACATCCTCTCAGCCTGAACACACTCCTCCATCTCCCCTGCCACATCCTCTCCACCTCCTGCCCACGCTATACACCTCCAGGGGAATATTCAGCACAAGATACACGATCAAGATTAAACTGTTTCCTCCTTTCCCCAGTGACAGATAACAGTATGACACAGCACATATTTTTAGCGTTTATTTGTTGCCAACTCTGCATTATGCTGAAAATCTCCCCAGCGTCCCACCCTTTCCCAACTCCCCCACCAACACACACTCACACGCATGCACTCATACTCACACAAACATACAAATGCGTATACACACATGCATGTACAGTACACACACCGAAACACACACACACCACACACACATGCCCTTGTACTCACACATTCATACACATCCAAGCATGTACACACACACACACACCGGTACACACATACAGTATGCACACATACACACACACGTACAAGTACACACACACACACACACACACACCATGGGCTGTGATGAACACACACCCACACACACATATGTGCATGCATACACATGCATGTACAGTACACACACCGAAACACACACACACCACACACACATGCCCTTGTACTCACACATTCATACACATCCAAGCATGTACACATACACACCGGTACACACATACAGTATGCACACATACACACACACGTACAAGTACACACACACACACACACACACACACACACACACACACACACACACACACACACACCATGGGCTGTGATGAACACACACCCACACACACATATGTGCATGCATACACATGTGTACTGTACACACACTTAGCATGTACACACATGCATGCATATACACAACACATACACACACTGTGGGCTTTGATACAAACACACACACACTATAGGCTGTGATACGCACACACCTGCACACACACATGCATACACATACACATGTATTGTACACACATTTAGTATGTGCACACATGCATGCACACACACACATGCAGACATACATATACACACACTATGGGCTGTGATACAGACACAGAAACACACTGTGGGCTTTGATACACACACACACACACACACACACACGTAAGATGGATCTAGGAGAACTGTGCTGTCTGTCTTTCTTCCCAGAGTTTGTACCTTTTGTGTACCTGCAGCAGGCCAACAGAAGCAGAAGCACTGCACCATTACAGTATATATTTCCCTCTGCCTGCTTTACATGTGTTTATTCTACAGTTCTGCCTCTGCATGGAAGGAACTCTTAGCGTATACAGTAATTGGATCTTATGGTTATATGCTTTACCCTGTCATTACAAGCTTGACAGTTTGTCAGTGACTGGATAGCGCAGCTGCTGCTGGAAATAGAATAGGAAAATGTCAATCAAAAGCAAAAAAAACAAAAAACAAACACACCTCTCTCTTTTCAATCCTCTCCTCCTTCTTCTGTGAATAAATCATCTTTATTATTTATTCATTCTCAGTTGCCACCAAGCCCAGTGAAGCCCCACATCTATCTATCTATCTATCTATCTATCTATCTATCTATCTATCTATCTATCTATCTATCTATCTATCTATCTATCTATCTATCTATCTATCTATCTATCTATCTATCCCTTCTCTTGCTCTCTCCCTCCTCTCTCTCTCTCTCTCTCTCTCTCTCCATCTCTCTCTCTTCTCTTGCTCTCTTCTCTTAGTCTCTCTCTGTCTCTCTCTCTCTCTCTCTCTTTCTCTCTCTCTGTCTCTCTCTCTTCTCTTGCTCTCTTCTCTTAGTCTCTCTCTCTCTCTCTCTCTCTCTCTCTCTCTCATTGTCTCTCTCTCTCTCTCTCTCTCTCTCTCTCTCTCTCTCTATCTGTCTCTGCCTCTGTCTCTCTCTCTCTCGCTAGCTCTTCTATTGCTCCCTCTTCTCTCTCTCTCTCTCTCTCTCTCTCTCTCTCTCTGTCTGTCTGTCTCTTTCTCTCTCTCTCTCTCTCTCTCGCTCTTGCGCTCTAAAATAGTGTCTCTACACCTTCAGTCTTGTCCATTTTACCATTTAAATATCAGCTTTGGTTTATATATATATAATATCTCATGATATTACTTACCTATCTTTCCATTAGGAACTTTATTTCTGTCTGTTGCAGCTTGTTTCATGCCGCATTTCTCTGTCTTCTTTTGTCTCCATGTGCCATCTTATTCTCTCCATCTCATTCCAGGTCATATTAAAAACCTCCGTTATTTTCGGCCAGCTCTCTGAAGGAACGAGTTCCTTGCTATTGATGTAGACTTGCTTTAACACCTAATTTATAAGCTCGTAATGGTAAAATTCTTCCGTAACTGCATAACCGTAGTGTTTTAACAGAGCATAAGTAATGAATAGAACACTTGGGAGTGTGCTTTTTTCCACTCCGTAGACTATAACGTACCTATAACACATTTTGGGGTGTTATATTTTTCCTATTCCACAGATATTAGCCAATGATACCACTGGTTTTTTTTTATTTTTTTTTTTATTTTATTTTTTTTATTCTGAAATCTTTTAGAAATAATGGTCAAATACAATGCATATTTTAAGTTTTATCAATAAACTAGTTGATTTTTTATTTTTTTTTATTCATTAAGAAATGTTTTATTTTTTTGGTCCTTACATAGTCACGGTTTCACCTTGCTTACACTTCAGTGTCTGATACCTAAAGCTCATAACTATATACTGTAGCTTGGGACTGAGTTCGGTGGCAAAAAGGATCTGTTTTAAAATGCTTTCATAAAAATAAGATAAATGCACTTCTGCCCTGAAAGTCAAGTGCGTGTCTGGCTGGTCTGATCTGCTCTACCATCCCTCCATTTGACTTATTATAAGCTTTATTTGTGATGCCACTCTGAGCGTACATCTTTTTTATCTGCATGGGAGCATCATCAGCATCATTCATTCATTCATTTTCTACCGCTTATCCGAACTTCTCGGGTCACGGGGAGCCTGTGCCTATCTCAGGCGTCATCGGGCATCGAGGCAGGATACACCCTGGACGGAGTGCCAACCCATCACAGGGCACACACACACTCATTCACTCACACACTCACACACTACGGAAAATTTTCCAGAGATGCCAATCAACCTACCATGCACGTCTTTGGACCGGGGGAGGAAACCGGAGTACCCGGAGGAAACCCCCGAGGCACATGCAAACTTCACACACACAAGGCGGAGGCGGGAATCGAACCCCCAACCCTGGAGGTGTGAGGCGAACGTGCTAAACACTAGGCCACCGTGCCCCCCCCCCCCCCATCATCAGCAACATGTTTCTTTAAAAATAAGAACGTATTAAATAAAGCCTGTTAATTATTAGAAAGAGATTATTTATTTATTTGTTTGTTTGTTTGTTTGTTTGTTTGTTTAAGTGGTTAAACGATGCCTTCTGACCAATCAGAATTGATCTTTCAATAGCACTGTGGTATAATAATCAGTTAATTCTGTTCTCTAATTTCATATCGGTCTAATAGGTATCATCAGTACTGTATGAGTTGAATTATCACACCATAAGCAGTCGGTTCTAAAAAGTTATGGAGATATTTGGTAGTGTTCCTTTCTCCGCACACAGCTCACTCTGGTAGTACGTCGGCAAGGTGGTACAGGACAGGAAGTAAAGGTGCAACAGGGAGCATCACAGGAAAAAGAAAGCTCCAATTGTTAA